>NW_027062717.1:1409718-1709718 GCF_032884065.1 Artemia franciscana | reverse complement strand
TGATGCATTTGCACTGTCGATCGAGGAGAAGTCCATCAATAACTACTCAGAATTTCATAAACAATAATAAAGTTAATAAACCAATTTTTTTATTATATTATCGAAGAATAGCTCCCAGCGCATAAACAACGATAAATCCCAATTTACTCTCTGCTCTTTTTACAGCTGCAAAGATTTTAGTTGACACTTAACTACTTAACTACACTTCAAGGATTAAAGTGTAGTTTAACTACACTTATACTAAACTTGTATACTATCCCAAAGGATAAAAAAAGCCTAGGAGGATACAACAAGCTTCAAGGCAAAAGTTCAACCTTGTAATAAATTGAAAAAAAAATTGACAAAACACGTTTGTTTTATTTTATTCCTGCTTATTTTTACTATTACCTTCGTGATTATTCTTCAAATTAGAACGCTACTGCTTCCTTGACACAAACCCCCCATAGGCCAAACTTTAATTTTTATATAAAGCTTCAAATATGATACTCACAGCCGAAGCAAGAGTAACTTATGCCAGCATAATGTTTATGAAAGAGAGGGAGGGACAAAAGGAAATGACAAAAGGAAAAGAGAAAAATGGAAGTGAAAAGAGTGAAATCAAGTGGAAGGAGGAAGTCTTGAAGTCTTTAAGGAAACAGAAGCAAAACAGATTAGCCATCCTTCAAAACAGCACACAAAATTCCGTGTAGGTTCTAACTCATATAGATAAATTAATAATTAAAACTAGCAATGAAACAAGTTCCAAAATATGTTAGAAATGGAATATCTTAGTCTCTGGCAAGCATAGTGCTTAAATAATTAATTGCAGAGTCATAAGTTCCATAACACCCTATAGAACAATAAAGGTCAAAATACTACTGACACACAATGAACAGTATGCAAGTCTAAACAACAGGTAAGTTAAAACAATAACATATTTGTTTACGCTCTCTTCCTATGTAAATATTAAATTTAAAAAACTAGTTTTTTAAACTGAAAGTGAGGAGTGACACAGCCCCTTTCATATATGGAATAATTTCTGTTCGTTTTAAGTTTAAATGTCGCTCCTTATTTTCATTTCAAAAAACTTGTTCTTTTTATTTGATTTCTGAACGTTTTTGAATTAATGCAGGTTTTGATTTTGGCTCACCAAACATAAATAATTAAAACAAAATTTGCATAGTAATTTTTATTGTTTTTGGCTAAATGGCTTTCTCAAAGTTTCGATCTCGATTTTGAGAAAAAATGGAGCGGGGGAGGGGGCCTGGATGCCCTTCAATTTCTGTTGCTTCAAAATGCCACTAGAACTTTTAATTTTTATTTAAGGACGTTTTTTATTGGTAATAAATACACGTAACTTATGAATTAATATTTTATTATGTCAATGAGAGGGTTCACTCCCTCGTTAATACCTCGCTCTTTACATTAAAGTTGGAATTTTGTTCCAATTCTTTAAGAATGACCCTTGAATCCCAAAGGCCGTTTAATTATAATAAATGTCCCCTTTGAAATTACTGAAAATACTTCAGTGTAAAGAGATAGGTAGTGAAAGGGGGCAAACACCCTCATATACGTAATAATTTCTGTTCGTTTTAAGTTTTAGTGTTACTCCTTAATTTCAGCTGAAAAAAATATTTTTTCATATAATTTCTCACACTTTTTTTCAAATAATGCTGGAAAATCAAGTGCCCCTTTCATGGAAATTCTCATCCTCCACGGTAAGTTCCTCCATGGAAAGTTCCTCCCACGTAACCCCCTACCCCTCACCACCCCCTCACCACCAGAAAACATCCTTCCTGAAAACGTCAGTATACTTCCCAATAACGAATAATATACGTAAACAATGGGTAAATGTTATAACTTAGAGTCCTTCCCCCGGGTACCGTGGGGGACTAAATCGTCCTCAAAGACGACTTTCGTCTATTTTGTACAAAATGGCTGTGTCAAAATTTTTATCCGGTGACTAGGAAAAAAATGAGCGTGGGGGGAACCTAGTTGCCCTTCAGTTTTTTGTCACTTAAAAAGGGCACTAAAACTTTTAATTTCTGTTAGAAAGAGCCCTCTCGCAAAATTCTAGGACCACTGGGTCGATACGATCACTCTTAGAAAAAAAAACATTAAAAAACAAATAAAACCGCATCCTTTCTTATACAGTAGCGTTCTCTGACACGTTGAATCTGATGGTGCGATTTTTGTTAACATTCTTTGACTACTAGGGGGTGCTTCCCCCTTTTTTCGAATATAAGGCAAATTTTTCCGGCTCTTAACTTTTGATGGCTTAGACTAAACTTGATGAAACTTTATATGTTTAAAATGAGCATGAAAATAAAATTCTTTTGATGCATCTATTTGTATCGAAATTCCGTTTTTTAGAGTTTCTGTTGCTATTGAGCCGGGTCACACCAGACCACAGTTCGTTACCACAAACTGTTTAAACTGTATAAAGATTATACCCGGCTCAATAGTAACCGAAACTCTAAAAAACGGAATTTTGATACCAATAGTTACATCAAAAGAATTGTGTTTTAATGCTGACTTTAAATATATAAGTTTCATCAAGATCAGTGATACCCATCAAAAGTAACGAGCCTGAGAAAATTTGCCTCATTTTAGAAAATAGGGGGAAAAAACCCTAAAAGTCATACAATCTTAACGAAAATGACACCATCAGATTCAGCGTATTAGAGAACCTTGTTGTAGAAGTTTCAACCTCCTATCAACAAAAAAGTGGAATTTCGCATTTTTTGCCAGAAGACAGATCACGGATGCGTGTTTTTTTTGTTTGTTTTTTTTCCCCAGGGGTGATCGTATCGATTGAGTGGTCCTAGAATGTTCCAAGAGGGCTTATTCTAACGGAAATGAAAAGTTCTAGTGCCCTTTTTAAGGGACCAAAAAAATTGGAGGGTACCTAGGCCCCCTTCCACGCTCATTTTTTCCCCAAAGTCACCGGATCAAAAGTCTGAGATATCCATTTTATTCACCATAGTCGAAAAACCAATTAACTATGTCTTTGGGGATGACTTACTCCCCCGAAGTCCCCGTGGGAGGGGCTGCAAGTTACAAACTTTGACCCGTGTTTACATATAGTAATGGTTCCTGGGAAGTGTACAGACGTTTTCAGGGGGATTTTTTGGTTTAGTGGGTAGAGTTGATGGGGAGAGGGTTCTCTGGGAGGATTTTTCCATGAAGAAACTTCTCATGGGGGAAGAAAATTTCAATGAAGGATTTTCTAGCATTATTTGAAAAAACATTGAAAAAATAAATATGAAAAGTTTTTTCTACTGAAAGTAAGGAGCAGCATTAAAACAAAACGAACAAAAATTATTAAGCATATAAGGGGTTCACCTCCTCGTAATACGTCGCTCTTTACGCTAAAGTATTTTTAGTAATTTCAACTATTTATTCTACGGCCTTTGTGATTCAGAGGTCATTCTTAAGGAATTGGGACAAAATCTAAGCTTTAGTGTAAAGAGCGAGGTATCGACGAGGGTTGAACCCCCTCATATACGCAATAAAAACATGCGAATACTGAAGTTCGTTACGTAAGTTAATTCGTAAGTTACGTATATTTTTTACCAATGAAAACGTTTGTAAAAATTAAAAGTTCTAGTTTCTTTTTTAAGTAATCAAAAACTTGGAGGGCAACTAGGCCTCCTCCCTCGCTTCTTTTTCTCAAAGTCTTCCGATTAATTGCAATTAATTAATATGTAAATTTCGTTTTAATTATTTATTTGCGGAGAGCCAAGATCAAAACATGAATTAATTTAAAAACGTCCAGAAATTAAATAAAAAAAAAACAAGTTTCTTACTATTTTAGAAATAGAGTTAAGAGAAAGAGTCAAACTTTAGCGTAAAGAGCGAGGCGTTGAGGAGGAAAAGTCTCTTTCATATAAGGAGTAATTTCTGTTCGTTTTAAGTTTTAGGTTGCTCCTTGCTTTCATTTAAAAAAAAACTTGTTTTTTTATTTAATTGTACATAAGAAACGTGAGGGAATAAATTCTATTTGTTCTGTAGTAGGAAGGCCATTCTCGTGCAAAATTAATGTTAAATTTGCATTCAAGATGCAATTCTGACTATAGAGGTGAGTTTGAACTTTACCCCCTCCTCCAATATGCAAATATACACCCTAAATTGGTATATAGCGGTGGGGTGAAGTGAATTTGTTCCAAAAGTGATTATTATTTTGCAAAAAGCATACGAAAAGGCATCGATTGGTATGTTCACTTTATTCATAGGTCAGTAATATGAAATGCTCAATATTTACCCATTTTTCATTGTCATTTTGAATTTGCTCCAATATTTTTGACCCTATATTCACTTCTGAAAGTGTCATTCACTCAACTCAACTGCTTTCCAAGATAGTAAGAAGTGTCTAAACTACAACTTTAGGCTACCCCATGTTTTCCAAATTCACCGGTTTATGTCATTTTTATAGTATGAGTCCATTCAAAGCAAATTCTTGGACCCGTGCCTGGTAAGATAAGATTTTTATTTCAGAAAAATTGGCTATCACATGCAGAAATAAGTCATTCGGGCTTTAAAATGGTCCATAGGCCTAAAGTCTTGCAGAATTTTATCAGTTTGAGAGTAGACTCTGAAAAGGATTGTTTTGGTTGTTGCTTCTCCATCGCCTTACTGCATGTTGCTTATTCACTTCTCCATTTCCAAGAAGAATTTTTGTGCCCAACAACTTTTAACTTCCTTCCTTAAAATTTGATGTTCAATTTACCATGATTTCACTTGTTATTTATGCATTGATCTAGCTCTCCGTAAGTGGTTGAAAATAACAGAAAGACGCTTAGGGGACGGCCCACGAAGAGATACCAGAGATTTTACCGGATAGCTGTTCTATATTTTGCACTTAAATAGTTTAATTTGAATTTTTTATTTCGCTTTATACTTTTTCTATCATCATTTTATAAAATAGTGCAAAAAAGGGCAAATATCAAATAATGGACAAAAAGAGTGCAAATCCGGTCCGTGGAGTGGAAGACTGCAATGAAAAAAAAGAGTGCATTTCACACGAAAAATGCTTAAGTTGGCAACTATGACACTTATACTACTATCAAAATTCTTTTCTTCTAATGTCGGTTTGACATAGTTCGGTCCTTATTAGCCATTCATTGCCAAGAACGTTGGATAGAGCAGAGACTTGAGGGGTTGGCAACTCCTTCTCGACAACAACTCTATATGTGAAAGCTCTATAACAGAAATTAATTCAAAATAATTACTTTGGTACTTCCGTATTAGCCAGTACACACTCAAGAAGTTTGCTTATAAGTTTGCTCTAATTTCACAAGAGACAAACCGGTTACATTGCCACAAAACTCCTTTTGTTTACAAAGTATAGTGGTAGAACTTAGTATCTGACCAAATTAATGGATGCTCAAATTAAGATTCGGGATTTGTGAAGGACTGAAGAAGAGGCAATAAGATTTGTCCAGGATAAGGGGCTCCAAAAAATGAAGAAATAAACGGCACAGAGATACACCCTGCCATCATTCAAAATAATATTTAGCGGAGCATACGTGGTGGGCTGCAGAGGACAGAGCTCATTTCAATGCGATTCTTAGTGACGTATGCGTATTGGGCGCATAATTCTAAGTTGTAGTTTCCATAATTTTGTTAATAAAGCATTACACTTTCACCACATTTCGGTATATTTCATGAGGAATAACCTAATTTCACTTCTCGAGTGTGTACTTCTCGAGCCTGTATTTTTATAGAAATAGGACTTACACACAGCACAAGTATTTATTTTTTCACATTTGTTTGACATGTTTTTTTTTTAAGAAGAAAAATCATTTTGGAAGAAGAAACAAAAATGCAGGATACATTTCAGATGAGATTTGTTTATATTCTGTGAACATCAGTATTATGTATTAAAAATTTGTAAGAAATCATTTGTTACAAGGTTTTACTGCATCGTTTGTTCGTGTTTCAAGGCATTCAACTTACTTCCTACTAATTAATATATTTTTGAACTTTAAAAAAAGCAAAGAACAACTGTTCGGTTGAAAAGCTTAGGAGACTTACAAAAAACTTCACGAATTTCATCTTTTCCATGCCTTTGTAACAGTAAAACTGATTTAGCCAAAAATATGCGGGTATACTATAATAAAGATGAGTCCTTAATGCGCAAAGATCAGAGCTGGTTTTTCCGAAACAGTGAGGTGAAGGCCCTCTATTGCATTATAGTTTCTAAGTTGATTTCAGTTATTACAAGTGTTTTGGGGATATAGAGGGGATTCTGAATATCTAGGCTATAAAGTATAGTAGAAGCACAGAATTTCCAGCAGCATGTATAACTCGTCTTAAAGAAACATTATGAACAAAAAAACAACATACAACGCTTTGTACATTATTTATAGTTTTATTTTTTAAATTAATTTTCTCAACAAAAAGTAATGAGGAATATTAGAATTTAAACGAAAGCAACTGAGTCGTGTGAAAAATAAAAAATAAAACGAAGAGAGATTACTTCAACAGAATAAATGAGACCGATAACAAGTCACAAAATAAGGTAGTATTGTCCCACTCCTTTATTCTATACATGGGATTCGGCTTACTCCCCCCGGAAAATTCCAACATGAAATTTTGGTCCCGGAAAATTCTAACCTTAAGAATCTCCCGTAGAGAATTTTTTCTCGAAAATACCACCCAAAAACTTCCCCCAGGAAAAACTATCCCAAAATGTAAAATTGAGCAATCAAAAATAAATTAAGAGAAATGAGATGGCGAAGAAAAATGTATAATTTTACATCAGCTATTATGAAAGAGGGACGGTGGGTTATTACATGGGTGAGGGGGATAATCATATGCCTAAAAGAGAGTATTTCAGTTCTCAAATTGTCTGAATCTCCATGATGCTTCAAATAAATGTAGAAAGGGGTATTGGGAGTGTAAGAATGAATCTCTCATCTCCTTTCATATGGACTTAGTCCGAATAGGATTGCTGATGGGAGATACATCTACTTTTATTGCAATTAAATAAAAAAAAAGTTTTTTTTTAGCTGAAAGTAAGGAACCACATTAAAACTGAAAACGAACAGAAATTACTTCATGTAAGGAAGGGGCTGCTTCCTCATCAACACCCCGTTCTTTACGCTAAAGTTTGACTCTTTCTCTCAACTCTACTTTTTAAAACAGTAGAAAACTTTAGCGTAAAGAGCAGGGATTTAATTTAATATGTAACTCACAAATTAGCTTACGCAACGAACTTCAGTATTCTCATATTTTTATTACGTATATGACGGGGTTCACCCCCTCGTCAATACCTCGCTTTTTACACTAAAGCTTAAATTTTGTTCCAATTCCTTAAAAATGACCCCTGAATCACAAAAGCCGTAGAATAAATAGTTGAAATTACTAAAAACACTTTAGCGTAAAGAGCGAGTTATTAGGAGGAGGTGAGCCGATCATATGCGTAATAATTTCTGTTCGTTTGAAGTTTTAATGCTGCTCCTTACTTTCAGTTGAAAAAACTTTTTCATATTTATTTTTTATTTATTTTTTTTTTAAATAATACTAGAAAATCCTGCGCTCCTTTCATGGAAGTATTCTTCCCCCATGACAAATTCCTCTATGGAAAGCTCCCCAACATATCCCCCTCTTCTCAAACCCTACCCCCAACCAAAAAATCCCCCTGAAAACGTCCATACACTTCCCTATAGCCATTACTATATGTAACCACTGGTCAAAGTTTGTAACTTGTAGCCCCTCCCACGGGGACTGTGGGAGAGTAAGTCGTCCCCAAGGACATAGTTGTATGGTTTTTTGACTACGCTGTATAGAATGGCTATCTCAGAATTTTGATCCAGTGACTTTGGGAAAATAATTAGCGCGAGAGGGGGCCTAGCTGCCCTCCATTTTTTTTGTCATTTAAAAGGGGCACTAGAACTTTTCATTTCCTTTAGAATGAGCCCTCTCGCAACATTATATGCCCACCGGGTCGGTACGATCACCCCTGGGAAAAACAAACAAACAAATAAATAAACACGCATCCGTGATCTGCCTTCTGGAAAAAAAATACAAAATTCCACAATTTTATAGATAGGAGCTTGAAACTTCTACAGTAGGGTTCTCTGATACCCTGAATCTGATGGTGTGTATTCGTTAAGATTCTATGGCTCTTAGGGGGTGTTTCTTCCTATTTTCTAAAAAAAAGCAAATTTTCTCAGGGTCGTAACTTTTTATGTGTAAGACTAAAGTTGATGAAACATAAATATTTAAAATCAGCATTAAAATACAATTCTTTTGATGTAGCTATTGGTATCAAAATTCTGTTTTTTAGAGTTTTGGTTACTATTGAGCCGGGTCGCTCCTTGCTATAGTTTGTTACCACGAACTGTTTCAAAAGTGTTTTGGTCGTTTATTTTGAAGATCAATTGAAAGATTACCTTAAAGATTAAAAACCAAACTGATTTGCATCGTTTTTCATAAAATTACATACAATGACGTGTAAAGTGCAAATGAGCTAACATGAAGGAGGTGTGGTGGATCGTTTTATTAGCGAAGGGGACAGACACCCCAACAGGTGCATTTTATTGTCAAAGCATCCTAACTCATTGAGCCTTCAGATGAATATAGAATTAGTTTTAGGAAAGGGGAAGGGGGTAGGTAGAATGTCTTTAATTATGACAAAAGACAAGCTGAGGCAAAAGTTAGAGGGCCAATAAAAACGTAATTTTACAAAGGCACTAATTCTAATTTAAGAACCATTTGGACGTCATGACATACAGAAAAAGGCTAAAATTGTCTTTGTTTAGAAGACGAGCGACAATAAAAATCCATATATAGAAGCTTGCCGCGTGCCAACTTCTCTATTTATACTCAATAGATATATCAAAAGAATCGACTTATTATGCAGATTCCAAATATATAAGCTTAATTAAGATTAGATTTACCCATTAAGGGCTATGAACTTTAGAAAATTTGACTGATTTTGATTAAAAGGGAAATCACCCCTAAAAGTCATAGAATCTTAATGAAAGTCGTACCATCAGATTCAGCGTATCAAATAACCCTTCTTTAGAGGTTTCATTCTTCTATCTGGAAAAATTTGGTATTTTTTTTTTTTTTGCCAGAAGAATGATAACGGGTGCGTGCTAATTTTTTTTCAGGGGTGATTGTATCGACCCAGTGGTCCAAGAATATCGTGAAAGAGCTCACTCGAACGGAAATTAAAAGTTCTAGTACCCCTTTTGATGACCGAAAAGATTGGGGGGTAACAACGCCCCTTTTTTCCTCAAAATTGTCCGATCAGTAAGATAATTTTGAGAATTTTGACATAACCATTTTGTTCGTCATGTTTAAAAGGCCCAATAACTATGCCTTTGGATATAAAATTTGACCCCCTCCCCACAGCCCAGGAGAAAGGTCTTTCTCCTTTGCTCATTGATCACCCATAGTGTTTGTTATTGGGAAGCATGCATATATTTTAGGGTGGGGAATGAATTTCCTGCTGGAGGTTTGTTCAAAGGGAAATTTTCCACGGAGAGGGAAGTTTCAAGGTGGTGAACTTGACAAGGAAAATTATGCACCGGGGGAATTTGCAGGAGTTCCTATACAAAATTCTTTTAATATGCCATGCTTTTTCTTTTCCGTCTCAATTTTGCGCGTGAGTTGTTAAGGGTAATTGTCCTTGGGAAATTCATAGCGGGATTGAATTGTTTAGAGGATATATCCACGAGATGGGTATTTCATCGTGCAGGTGGGGATATGCTTCTTGGGGCTATTTAAAAAAAACGATAAGAAATTAAATATAAAAAAAATTTATTCAGCTGAAATTAAGGAGCAACAATAAAACTTAATACTAACAGAAATTATTACGTATATGAAGTGGGTTGTCATCTCCTCAACATCTCCCTCTTTCCACTAAAGTTTGAATTGTTTCCCACTTCTTAAGGAACGACTCCAGAAACACGAAGTTAGTTTGATTTAGAACAATAAGAAGCTTTTTAAAAGTACTAAAAAACTTTAGCATAACAAAAGAGGTGTTGAAGAGGATGCAACCCTCTTTAGATACGTAATAATTTATGTTCGTTTTAAACTTTAATGCTGCTCCTTACTTCAAGTTGTAAAACGTTTTGTTTTGACTTAACATATTTTAGCCTTTCTTCTAGCAAAAATTTCAGAATTACAGATTTTCGTATATAGGAGCTTGAAACCGCTTCAGTAGGGTCTTTTTATCCGATGATGTGATTAAGATCATTTGATGTTTTGGGGGTGTTTCTCCCCTTTTTTCAAAATTAAGCAAATTTTCTGAGGTTCGTAACTTTTGATGGGTAACATTAAACTTAGTAAATTTTTACATATTTCGAAGAATCATAAAAATTTTATTCTTTTGGTGTATCTATTGTTATCAAGACTTTGTTTCTTAAAGTTTCAGTTACTATTGAGCCGCTCTGATAATAGAGTTCGTTACCACGAGCTGTTTGGAACACACCAAATGCACAATCATACAAATTGCATTTCTATTCACACTTACAATGGTCTTCTACCTCCTTATCACCCACCCACAATACAATTACGCAATACAATACAATACACATCGACAATGCAAAAACTTGCTATATTAGTATCGAAAAACATACGCGATTAATTACCGTTGTCGAAGATACTGTACGAGTTGGGACAGTCAAATATAGTGTCTGGAATATCATAGAAACATTATATTTTATTATTGATGCTAAGAGCTCCGTCCAGATAAACGGTCATCGCAGCACGGTTTTCGAAATAAATGCTGGTGTGAAGCAAGGATATGCTGCCACCCGAACGCCGTCATGGATTACTCTGTATTTTTTCAACATCATAACATTAACTTGACTTATTTCTCCTGCTAGTGGTCCAGCGTAAAGACAGAAGCCACTTGTTACCTCCAGTCAAGATGGTCCTGAACAAGCACAGCATGATAGCTTTATCTGGGGTGCTACCACTCATTGAAAGGACGTGAACAAGGCTTTTCTGTTATCTAGAACGCGGCCTTGACACGGACCCTTCCAGCCGTGTGTCGAGGCATCGAAACAAAAGAAAAATTGGGTTGGCGTTTCTGCTGGCATACATGTTAGGTGGCCAAAACAGCAAAGAGTTCATGCAGCGATCTGACGTGAGCTAGGTATCTAGGTTGGTAAGTGAAAATAGTTTAGTGTCGAAGACGAAGTCATACCCCTTAATCCCTTCGATTAGCCTGAGAAACTTGGTCTAAGCCACCCCTACGGTTCTTCAGACCAAAATGGCAGCAAGCCAGGTTTCAGAAAAATAGAGAAGAACTTGGTTTACGGTGGTGTTGTAAATATGCAACTTTGTTCTGTGGTTAACACCGAGCTTCGACCAGACGGAGTGACGAAGTCAGGCCATGATTGAGATGGCTTCCGTGACACGGGACTGAGTTTCAGCTTTGATAGATAAGCTGCCTGTTCTGACGGAGTCAAGATCCGTGAAAGGTTTTACAACTTCAACTGTTAGTCCTAAAAGGTTAAATGCAGGTGAATTCGTGATTGTGTCTGCAAGGTCAATGTATCATTATCTTTATGCCCATTTTAGATGCTTCTTCCGACTGTGTGGTGATGTCTTCCTCGAGTTCAACTACAGAGGTGCATACCAAAGCGGTAACATCTGCGTAGTCGCAATTACTTAGGAATCGGTAAAAAAAAAACTGAAGCCCAAAATGGAGACAGTTTGAAGTTCGGTTCATAGCGCAATCGATCACAGCGTTGAAAAATACCGCCAGCACTCATTTATTTCAACAAAAAGCAGTTAAAACTAAGTATACCACAGCACAAATCTTACAATAAAATCGCCGACCATAATTGTCAATAAAGGTTATAACAGGGTGGTGGTCAAGACTGCTTGCATTGATAATTTTAAAATAAAGTATCCAGATTTTGTGTCCATTTAGTTGCAAATATTCTCCTTGCCGATCTCTCCGAACTTTTGAATTAAAGTTATTGCTAAATTTGTTGCAAAATTTATTCAAAATTAAAAAAGCAAACCAAAATCTCAGTTCTTGAAATTTATGCAGAAAAAAAGGAAAATATACAAATATTTCATTAGTAAATCAATAAAAACAATATCTTAATTTTTTTTTTAAATTAAAAAAGACACACTTCGAATAGAAATAAAGAGCTATACTAAACCACAGACAAGTAGAACTAAAGTCAAATAATAATTCAAAATTAAAACTAACTCAAATCAATAAAAATGAATAAATGAGACCCCAAAACAAATAGGAATCATAAAAATTGTTAAGTCAAATTTAAAAAAAGAAAGAAATTACAACTTAGAAGAGTGCGGCTAGCCCTCATAACCCTCGTAAAGACCAAAGAATCATTTCTCCTTTACTAAACATATAATATATTTTAAAAACTTTACAACTTTATTTACGCAAAGGTATATTACAACCTAAGGTATTTTGCTTATTTTATCAACCTTATTTCTGCTCGTCTTTGGTTATTTTTCTTATGAATATATACATAAAACTTATAAATTTTCCAAGAAATGTTGCTTCCATGTTAACATAACCTCAAACATAACTGTAAGTCTGCAAACTATGTGGCTGGTCAACTTTAAATAGTAGTATTATGCGACAGTGTTTCATACTTAGTTAGCACACTTCACTATGAATAACCTACACGTTAAACAAAGTCCTTATGAATTAATTAGGGTTCATTGCCCGGATAAACCAATGCATGATAGTGATTCTATCACTGTTGCGATCAAACAGGTTTTTCAAGATAGAAAGTCAAGTGTTGTCGCAATTTTGGCACAACAAGTTCTTTGTTTTTCTCTGATTTTGTTTTTCCTGTGTCAGCCCATCCACGCCCATTTGCAGCATGCTGAGATAGGTTTAGACTGCCAAAATCTTCCAAATTATGTTTCACAAAAATTAGTTAAAGTCAGGAAATATAGCAAGCATACTTTCTGCTATTTCGTATTTCCTCAGGTTAAAGGTCAAAATTTGAAATTTGGAATTTTAATGCAAAGAGCCCCACCCATGTTTACTACATGCATATCAAAAGATCTACAACTCTACAAGAGCTGAAAGAAGTTTTAGAAGTGAAGTAGGGATGGTTGCACACACGAAGTTTTGCACTCTCGTAATTAATTCTAAAAATGAAAAAAAAACATACTAAGTTAAACTTTAATAGGAGTAATGATTATTACTTCGAATATTGTGCAACATTTTTTTTTCTTTTTTTTTTACAAAATCTGGGTAAATACTTGATTCATAATAATTCTTTCTATGCGTAGAATGCCAAAAAAACATTTATTTCACTGAAATCAAAAAACCAACACAAAAAAATAGAATGGTCTCTATGGAGTAAAAAGGTGAATAAGTAGCCAGTGGAAAATTTAAGACTAATTTAATAAAATTTCCCCGTCCGTGATATCGATTACTTTTAGTTTACAATTATGTTGCCCTTAGAAACTCAAGCAAGCCAGTTAAAATTCCACAAATATAGGAAAATAGCACGATTCAGTTTATTTAAGTTAGACTTGTAGATCTATTTTGAATAATCTGAAGAGCAATAATCTTTTTTTCATTTAAATTGAAATATTTAATTTTTTAAATATCCACAAGAAAACAAAGATATCTTTCTCCTTACAAAAGAGTTTTTTCTAGTCCGTTCGGTGTGGGGGGGGGGGGTAAAGGGAACTCAGATTTTATGTTAAGGGATGGGAGCCAATGCCCCCTGAAGAATTCTCCCCACATGTAAACTGAACAGACAGAGGGACATTAAGACGAACCAAAAATTAAGAAAAGAAAATATTCTGGAATATTCTTTGTATATTTCAAAATACCAGTAGAATATGGTATAGAATCAAACAGTACGTGGTGACAAAGTGTACGCAAGGTGTGACATGGGGTAACAGTAAACGAAACTCTGAAAAGCAAGAATTTTGGAGCATCAAAAGAATCAAAAGAGGTAGCATTTTATGTTTATTCTAAATATACAAATTTTACCAAGTATAATGTTATGCATCAAACGCTAAAAACCTCTTAATTTTCGTAAGGGGATTTATCACAGCTCCAAGCTATTTTGGGACCTTCTTCAATAGGCCTGATTGTTTGTAAGACGAATTACTGCGAATTGTATGGAAGCTCGAAGTTCTAAAGACAGGGAATTAAGTTCGTTGAGTGTTTTTTTTTTTTTTTTTTTTTTTGTCTGTCTGTGTGTGTATTTGTAGCTTTGTTTATGGCGAGAGGATTTTTGATATATGTTATGTATATGTACTACTCATCTTGGAGAACGTTTTCTTTGTCATTAGCTATTGTTCATGTTTTCTTAATATGCTTTTATTATTGGCTAAAAATAAATATATTTTTAGACTTTTTCAGGCTTTGTGACAAAGGATTAAACATTTGATTTAAACTTAAATTTTAGACAAAATTTCTCTAAGATTTTTTTTTATCAGCATTAGTGTTTAAGGTTCAATTTTAATGATAGTTTTGAGCAAAGTTTACGATGGATAGTGAGGGAGATGGCTATTCATGTGTTGATAGTATTATTCATATTATGTTATTCATAAGAAATTATAAATCTACGTAAATTTTGGATTGCAGGACTGAAGACATTTTGACTCCCGTTATGTAGATACCGTCAAATTAACATACGTCCCAGTTAACCATTTTATTAAATTATTGTCTTAGGTTGTATTTTGGTGTAGCTATTTATTTGTTTAAATGAAAGCACGTCAAGGTAATTTGTGAAAAAAGATTTATGTTTTATCTAATATTTAAAAATCAATCAATAATTTTATCGACCCATGTAAAATGACACGAAAGTATCATTTTATATGAGAAGAGAAAAAAAAGAATCAGAAAAGAGAGAAAAAAATTGGACTATGATAAACGATACTAAATAAACGCACTATAATATGGGTGGCTACAGTCTAGATATGAAACAAATTCGGCACATCGTTGCTCCACAGCTACAAATGGATCAGTAACACCATATAGTTGGTTAACTTTGCGGTTACGAGCCCAAAGAGAAAGACTTAGAAGACACTTTGCATACTTGTAATATAGCTTACGGATTATCCGTAAGTCAGTCATGGTAAACTGCTTCCTAAAAGGAGCTAGGGCTAGGACATGAAAGATTGTAACGGGTTTTAGCATTAACTAGTAGTTCATAAGCTGTTCTAGCCTTCGTGCTGAAATGCCCAAGTAGCCCTGCACACGTACTTTTCAGGTCTGTACCAAGGGGTAACCCAAATAAGTTAGGGATGACAAAAGTTCGATATCAGAATCACCCAAAGTGACTGTGGTACTATCAGAACCTGGTCGTTTAGAATTGAACTTAATAAATTCACTCTTACTCGGATTGCATTTTAGACTGATTTCATTACGCTCCTCACCTAAACTTGCAAATTCTTCTCTATTAAGGCAAGGGTTTTACTCAAATTAAGAATATCGTCAGCATAAATCAATAGCGATAGATCCAAGCCAAGAAAAATAAAGTTCGTTTCAACTTTCTTCTGTGCATCCATAACACTGTTGTTAAGTAGCGGTAGTGAGGCTTCAGCACCTTGTCGAATACCTTTATGTACGGGAATGGATCTGTCAATTAAACCAGAGCTTTTACCTGAAAGTGACTTAACCTTTACGTTTAATCTCTGATACATGTTTCGAAGGGTAGCTATTACAGAAGTGTTAATACCACGAAGTGGAGACGCTATTATAAGTTGCAGGTGGATTCTAGAGTCAAAAGCTCTGCTGATATCATGGCCGACAAGAACCAGTGGATCCTCAGACGAGGCGGTTTCGAGTATAACATTTGCAAGGATGAAGTGGACATGCTCACGGCTAAGACCATTTTTAAAACTGAACTGATTTTCTCGCGTGAAGCAAGTCTGATTGAACATAGTGATCACAAGGGACTCCATTAGCTTGCACAACAGTGGAGACACAGTGATTGGGAGGTACGACTGGCAATCGGTGCTATCTTTTCCCTTTTTGCAAACAGGTGTAATGACCCCGGTACAAAAAGAATCCGGAACTTGCTCACAATTGAAAATCCTTTGATAGAGTAGTTCTAAATGATTTATAAGGGACGGAGACTCGTGAACGAGATGCATACCACATAACTGATCAGCGCCACTCAAATGTTTCTTCTTCAGTTTCAGTATCGCGTCGCAAATTTTCTGGGTTGTCACAAAAGGCCCAAGATCACAACTGTGGGACTCTAGGGCCCGATCAAGCTCTAGGTTGAACTTTCTTTCGAGATTATCATTCGGAGTGGCGAACACCCTGATGAAGTGTTCTACAAGCTCATTGTCAGTAGGAGCGGCTTGATTAAGTGGCACAATACCTGCCTTCCACTTTACAAACTTCCAAACGGCTATTGGATCATTGTGAGGAGACAGGCTATGCATATTAATTACGTTTGCTCTATGTTTGGCAAGTTTCTTGGCGAACTGACGCTTTGCAAACACGCAAATTTGTTTGGTTATTCCGTGCTTAGGCTGACCGTACTCCATCCATAGTCGGAGCCACAACTTGGATCTTTGACAAGCTAGCACTAGATCAGGGTTCAGGGACCACGAAAATACTTCCGAACCAATACAAATGCGACGAGAAGTCACTGCCGCAAGTTCAGCACTACGAAGAGCGTGCGTTATATCACTACGGTAGACGTTTAAGAGGATTTGCTTTTCTTCTTCGGGTTGACTGGATATCCGCTTGAGTAGCTGGAAGGATATATTGATTTTCGAAAGCGTAATTGCTAGCATTATAGGTTATGAGATTTTATCGGTCTTATTCCAATCCTTCTTTACTGACCATTTGCAACTCTTACCGCGGTTTTCGGACTTTGAACTATCGATGGCAAAACTGTTCAGGATAGGAAAATGATCAGAAGCACCAAAAGAAACATCGACATGGCATGGTTTAGGGGCAGTAAACACAGGAGAACAAAGCATAAAGTCCAAAGACGAAGTTGAACTGGAATTATGGATATAAGTGAAGGGAGAGTCATTGTCAATGTGTCGAGTCTGCACACACGCAGCAAGCAAAAGTTGCGCTCTGGGGCTGGCTGCATCGGACAATTCACAATTCATATCACCAGCAACCACTATGGCTAAACCTAAGGAGGCACAAAAGCTTAGGGATCTTGTAAGGCTGGCACAGGCTCGGGTAAATCTATCGTCTGACGCGAGATCCCAGTAGTCCGTTGGCATGTAAAGGGAATAAACCACTGTCGTGTTTACTTGCACGGTGACAAAGAAAGATTTCTCTGCATAAAGGGTCGGCTCCAAAAGCTTGTTTACAAGTACGGCAACACCACCGGAGGCTGCTGCGTTCTGAGGCCTTGGCTGGAACCAAGAACACTTTGGTTACGTCGCAAAGTTGCAGCAGGCTTGAAGATTCACGAACGAGAAAATATTCTTGTAGGCATACGAAATCATTGCAGAACACGAGGACCTCGATAAGATGAATCTTATCTAATGTTCGACCGCTAAAATTCCAGCTAGCAATGCGTATATATGTCAAGCTCATTGTTTAAGGATTTTCTGGACAACAGCATATCTAATACTATGGCAAGGATGGTTTTTTGAGCTGCAGAGGGCACATTTAAGGTCGTTAGTACAGGGAGTCTCTTTCGAGTTGACATGTCCATCCCCACATTGAGAGCAACGCACAGGATTGGAACATATGCGTGCAAGGTAACCATACTGCTAGCAATTGCAGTATCGCCGGTGGAGAAACTTATATTTGAAAATTCTTAGTTTCTCATAACCAAATGTAGGAGGATACTTGATAGCCTTATTCAAGTGTTCTTTACCTTCGAAGTGCAGTTTGTACTTCCGAGTGTAACGGATTCTCTCGGCTTTGGTACAGTATTTTATGCGACTGGAGAGGTCGTCGGCGGAGACATCTTCGGGAATAAAACGAATTTTAGCATAGAACGAAGGACTACGAACTTTGTCAGCACCAGGCTTATCTTCTCTTGCTAGGACAGATGCAAGTGCCTGAGTCGCTTTCTTATCGTTCATCATACTGTGCCATTCATTTTTTCTTGGTTTCAAATCTACAATATGATAGCAAGACTCACCACGCTTACTTTCCAAGAAATCCTTACGTGAGGCAGGGTTATCGAGTTCTGCCGGAAGATGCTTTAAAACGGCAGCATAAGTAGGTTTTGTTGGAGACCGTGATAGTTCCTTGGCCTGAAATAGCTTCCGGCTTGAAGAGTTGTGCTGCTTTCATCGCAATAAACAAAATAGAAAATAGAAACATAACCACACATATCAACGTGACAAGATTTTTTAACAGATTTTTTTTGTCTTATATTAGGCTCTTAATCTTCCCAAAATCGTACTAGGCATAGTTTCCTCAGAATATATCCCTTGCTGATTCCCCCCCTCCAGAAGCACGCAAAACTTTCCCCAGGATAATTCTCCCTCCCATGGTAAATCCCAGTGAAAAATTTTCTCCCGTGGGAAATTCTTTTCCGGAAAATTGCGCTTGGGAAATCTTCCCAAGAAAATCTCCTCCACGGAAAACTATCTTCGAGGAAAACTCCTCTCATATTCAAAACTGGGCAGCCAAAGAGAAAGTATGACAAATTAAAATAATGGCAAAAGGAACGAATTTTGGGTTATTCTACCTATATTCCCAGATATGGGAGAAAATTTGGTTTAGAATATCATTTAATATCTATCTATCATGTCTGTAACATTTTGTTTGAGGTAGGCCAGCGCTTCATATTCCGTATATGGGTTTTGAAGTTTGTTATTTTCTAAGAAGTTACGCGAAAAATCAATTTTATGCGTCTTATTTTCTGTACAAGTTGACCTGGCCAGTTCCGTGTCTCCCACTTTCCCTACAAAATGCCATGCTCTCCCCCACAATTATTTAAGTTGCTTCTAGGAATAAGAGATTCTCAATAGCCTATCTCCGAAGTCCTTTTCTGTGAGAACAAGTATTGCAGGAGTTGGGCCTAAGCCTGCCTTCATTGATGTTCTGTTTACTGTGTCGTTTTTATTTTTAAATTTAGTCTAGTTCTAGGTGATTTCTAGAATAATTCTAGGTGATACCTAGAATAATTCTAGTTTAGTTTCTAGGCAACGAACACGGTTGTTTACCTCCATAATAACATTCTGTTGTAATTGTGTCCCTATGGTTTATCTCAACTCTATTCCAGTCCACTCTAATCTCTAATCCAGTCAGTGCGCATAGAAGTTTGGTTGCTGTAAGACTCAATATCCATTCAGTTTTCCGTGTGCACTGTTGCAAGCTCATCCATTTTTCCTTTTTAATCGGCCAAAGCTGAACTTGTTATTTTATGGGTTATTTTATTGTTTTTATTGAGGTAACTTCTAGTAAACTACCTTGGAGTACCACATTTTCAGGATTGCTAGCACTGTGAACTTGAATATCAAGTACTTCCTTTTAGACAGGGTGCCCCCCCCCTATTTTGGCTTTTGGGTCGCTCCATCTACCTTCCTAGTCAACGAAATCGTATGTTTTTCAGCCTTAATATTCAAGTTCTGATACATCTCATTCTATCGAAATTGATCCCTAGAAAAAATTCTGGCGATCCAATGGCCTGTAAGTCTGTGGCCACTTTTCAAATTTCTCGAACGAGTTTTTGAGTTTTTCGATTCTTTCAGTTCAATTCCTTGTCTTTCAGTTGTTTTCGTAAAATTCTGGTGACAGCTTTGTCGGCATCACTATGCCCCTCTTTTTCCTCTTTTTCCTATATTTTCTTCCTCCATTTTGTGTAAGATAAAGGTGTATACTTTTCGTGTTCTAAAATTTTTTCCAGTTAGTAAAAGAATCCGGGCAGTAATTTCTAACTGAACTTTGTCAACATTCTTATATACCTCTTTGTAGGATTGGTTTTCTTTTTCAGCAACTCTCTATACGCTTCCCAAGTGATATATTCTTCTTCAGGAGGGTGGTAAGTAAGATCTAACTCAATATTTAGATCCCGAATAAGCTCTTCAGAATTCCTCTCCAATCCTCTAACCCGCTTATTTTTCTTTAGCAAACATAATCTTTGAGCAATTACCTCAAATGCTGGTTAACTATTTTAACGACCTTGTTACAGGTTTCTAATTCTTTTTCAGTGGCCTCCTATCCATGTATAAAAGCGGCCTCTTTCCATATCTATAGCGAATTATATTGACCAGCTAGTTTTTGTCAAAAGTTCTTTTTTGTCATCTTTAAGAAATATTATTAAAAGAAACTTTTTCAACAAAATAAGTTTTTCAAAGAAAATTAAAAAACCAAAACGGTTTAAAATAATATTTTCTTTTTTCATGAAAAAGCCTATGGTATTAAAAAGCAGAAACTATGTTTGAAAACTTTTTCCAGAAAAATAATTTTTCAAAGAAAACTAAAGAGCTCCATTAAACCAAACATCAACAGAAATAAAGTAAGGTAATGTTCCAAACACAAAACTACCATAAACCACTATCAATAAATAATGTATACAGAAAACAAGCTGAAACTACACTAAACATCCCAACCAAACCCACAACGGGCAGAAATTAAAATAAGCAGTTCTGACACCCCCTGCTTTCTGAAGACAAGACAAAAATTTACATTTTACTGAAAACATAATAGAATTAAATTTTTGTGACTTTTTTAACGTTAATAAATTAAAAAATATCAATATTTTATGGAATAAATATCAGTATCTAAAATTTAAACTGTCAATTCACTTTTCGTTTGTTTGTTTTGTATTTTCAATAAAGTCTAAATTGTGTTCTGCTTTTCAGAAGGAATAGAGGGGGGGGGGTTTAAGCCCTACTCATGTTAATTTCTGCTCGTTTTCAATTTGAATCGCTTTATGTTGTAATTTCTGCTCTTTTTGGGTTTCATTTATTTATTGATGGTGATTTGTGCTAGTTTTACGCTTGGAATATTGTCTGACTTTATTTCTGTTGTTAAATGAAGCTCTTTAATTTTTTTAAAAAAAACTTTTTTTGTGGAAAAGGTTATTAAAATTAATTGTTGTTCGTTTTTTATAGACACAGTCTTCTCCATGGAAAAAAAAATTATATTTTAAGTCTTTTTTTTTTTTACAAGAATCTATAGTTTGGCTGTTTTTTTTTTTTTTATCAAATCTTTTCAAATGAGCAATAGTTGAATGTTTGTGTATCTATTTAGCTTTTTTCGTAAATTACTCAATATTTCTTCTGGAACATTGGCATCCTGGGATTTTCTGCCTAAGAAAATTATCTATATAGGTCACGAGTCAAGAATATTCATTAAGAGGCTTAATTTCGGAAAAAAGGATTCACGTGGAGTGGCATTATATTTATGAGCACACTTTAAGAGAATGAATTACATTGCAACCCCTCCCCCCAGGAGTGATCGTATCGTCTTTAATATCAATGATACAGGCAATATTACTAGAAGAACATAGCTAAAAATAAATAACAAGTGTAGGGAGTCTATTTCCTAAATTTTATTCCTAGACATAAATCATGAGTTCGAGAAAATTTGTTTAGAACTTTTAGTTTTGAAAAAAAGCCTTTATTTTGGAAAAAATATTCCCTTGAGAGACGTCATATTTATGAGCACACTTCAAGAGGATAAGGTACATCATACCCTTGGAGTGATCTTACCGTTTTTGTGTAAAATACAAATCACGAAGGGCAATGAGTCTATTTATAAAAAAAAAGCGTTTCAGGGAAATTCCTGAATAATTCCGGACGTAATTCCTAGAACAAGATAGACCATCAAACGTGAGAAGAACAATCCGAGAAGCTAAAGTAAAGGGTATTGAAAAAACAATGTATTAAGTAATGATAAACGAAAATGAAGAACTTAAAATATTCTTTTAGAAGATAAGCGGCAGAAAGAATTTAAACAAGTCAAAAACACAAGTGAAGAAAAAGAAACATATGGATACAAAACTTCTGACAACGACAGGCAGATAGAATTAAAATGAAAGTGAAGAAGAAAGAAATGTGCAGTTAGAAGATACGTGGCAGCGAGATTTGCAATTAACAGTGAGTTTGGGATCATTCAACCTTATATGTATCTCCTGTGGAGCCCTTCATTTGCCCAAGAAAAGAATAGCAAACAAAGTTGATTCATTTAGAAGTTGCTACTTACAACAAGAATCAATATACACAAGCCTGCTACGTGCCGAGTGTCAGAGCCCGGCCTCAAATTCGGCTGTATATATTTTTTTAACTTAAAATTGGTATATAAATATTTCTGGCCACAAAAACAGTCTAAATGAGTTACAAGTTTAAGGCAAAATTTGTAATTTCCCCAGGGTGGTTGTATCAAACCTACGGTGAAGCCATGACATCGAGAAGAAGCTCACATTGTCTGCAGCTAGAAGAAAAGTAACAATGAAGATTAGTACAAGAAAGCCGCTCACATGGCTGTGCTGGGGCCCGGCCCATATTTCAAGAAGATGCTCAAATTAGTAGTGATGGCCCTCTGCTTTTTGTGAGACCCATGGCCGCTACTTCTTTCTTTCTTTAATCATCAAGATGGTTTAACGCTATTTCCTAAGGACCAGAAACAGATGTATGGTATGTAATAGGGTCTACTTGTTGCCTAATATATATGTTTACTTTTGCTAATAGTTTCTTTGATTCTTAAAAAAGCCTTTAGGGCTCGCTAGTGGAGAACCTTTATGACGCCAGTCTTAGAGAGCCATTCCACCAGGCCCCCAAGTATCCAATCCTAGAAACCAATTCAAATGGGGACCTAGCATGCAATTCTATTGGAGCCACTAGAATTCAATTTCCCCAAACCCCCTAGCCAAACCATCGTGACCATAACATCCAATTTTTCCTGAGGGGCCCTAGCAAGCAATTCAACTACGATCATTAGCGATCAATTCTAACAGGACTCTGGAAACTTCTTCCAACGGGCCCCCATAACCTAACCTAACTTAAACACTAGGTAGCCCTAGCATCCATTTTCCCTGGGTTCCTTAGCATTCATTTCCAAATGGGGGCCATAGCATGCAATTTTTTCAAGACCCATAGCAACCTTTTCAACGAGGGCCCTATCATATAGAGGGGAGACCTCTAGCTGGAACTTCCACTGGGGCCCTAGCAACAAACCCCACAAATTTCCCTAGCCTCTTATTCCACCTGGGGCTTCGACCCAACAGGTGCTAACTGGGTTTTGTTTACTTTTGAATTCTGCATAATAAGACTGGGTTGAGTCTGCTGCTCAAGCAGAAAATAACTGAGAGGGGACATATTGGGGCTGTTACATAATATATGTCGTTTTTTCTCGAGGATTATATTTCTTAAATTGTGTTTTTTAAAGTGTTTTTCTCAGGGAAGCTTCGTGTTACAAAGACTTTTTGTGTACATTAGAAATTTAAAGGGATTCCTCCTCAATGGAATGGAGTGCTAACCAGTTGGACCATGAAAGTCTTTTTGATATTTTTATTTGGGCTAAAACATTCTGATAACCTATAGCACGCAAGGAGAAACCCTTGTTCGAGCATACTAAAAGATGAAATGAATTGCGAGTTACCATATGGCTGCAATAATTCATTTGCAGAGGAGAAAATTGACTACTGTAATTTGGTTACATTTGAAATATACCTGTTGTTTAAGTAATGCCTTAGAGACTGTTATCTGATAGCATTTCAGGTTGCTCTTAGCGCATTTTTTACTAATGGAATCGTTTACTCTATTGGAACTTTAATGTGCGATCAGAGATGAAATAAAAGCGAGAATTTTGTTAGGGCTAGAATGCGGTGCACCTTCATATACATTCAAATGTCTTTCTTTTCTTCTTTACTAAACATAATTTCACACTTATATTAGAGGCCCTCTTGAATGAGCATACCTATGTGCATAGGCTATAAGGTACTTAAATTGCTTAAACGATTCCCGATCAAGGTTTTATCCTGAAACAACAAATCTAAAGATTGAAGGATTTTTATTGAACTTATAAACTCTATTAATAAAGAAACTTATACAATCATGAAATCACTGATAAATAAGATAAAACTCAGCAACCAAAAAAACGTGAAAAAAACTTATAAAGGATAAAACATAAGCAAAAAGAACAGTGAATTAAAGAAAGGTGGGAGCCCTACAAACCAATTCAAACGATAGGGCCTAGCAATCAGTTTCAAAGGGGTCCCTTGCAACCGATTCCAGTGGGGCTCGAGCAAGCAATTCCAAAAGGGGCCCCTAGCATACAACTCCATCGGGAAGGTGGCCTCTAGCAAGCTATTCCAGGGGTAAGGGTTGTTATCAGAGATAAACTTAAGCCATATTAAGAGATGTTTCTGATAGGCCTTGATGAAAATAAACCTGTTTCTTTGATCCAAGACTATGCATATTCACGCCACCGTGACAATATATGGCTGGCCCACGCCTCTAGCAGCCAATTCAAGAAGGGAAGCGTGTTTTTAGAGGTTAATTCAAACCATCTTAAGAGGTTTTTCTGTGAGTTCTTAATTAAAATGCCGTGTTTCTGTGAGCCAAGACTATGTTTATTCACACCACTTTGACAATATGTGGCTAGACCAGACCCCTAGTAACCAATTCTAGAGGGGGCTTATTATTAGGTATAAACTTAATTCATACTAAGAGGTATTTCTGAGAGTTTTTAACGAAAACAGTACGTTTTTTTAGCCAAGGCTATGCTTATTCACATCATAACGACAATATGTAGCATGTAATTCCAGAGGGGGGTTGTTATTAGAGGTAAATTTAAACCATATTAGAGATTTCAGAAAGCCGTTAATGAAAATGCCTCCTTTCTTTGATCAGGTGTTAGATTCAGTACTCCTCCACCAAAACATTCCTTGAAGTGTGGAACATGTTAGTCCCAGTAATTTACGCTACTCAGGAAATATGTGTCTCACCCCAAACTTCACTACTATGCATATTATCATTCCTAAGACATTTTTCAGATAACACATTAAAAAAATAGGCTTAAAATCCATCGGTTCATGTTTTCGCAAGCCAACCATTTGTGATACAGCATGGGAATTCACAAATCCGTGCCTCACTATTACTGATGAACTGGCACCCCCTCATAATTCCAAAGACATTTTCCAGATATTTTCTTGATAAAAATCATGCTTCGAGTCTTCTGGTTCATTTTTTTGGAACTCAATACTCCTTGATACACCCTGTCTATTCACTAAAGCGTGCCACACTATTACTGACACGCAAGCATCCACCAACACACCCATATTACCCCTATGACAATTTTCAGGTATTTCCTTGTCAACAATTTATCATGCTTTAAATCCAAAACTTCGCGATTTTACTAGCAATCCTAATCGAGATTCGCCGTGGCAATTTACACCACCATATCACACTATAACTGGCCTCCCTCTGACACCATATCATCCTTCATAATACCTTTTTCCTTTTCCAGATAATTTCTTGTTAAAAATCAAGCGTTAAATCCAATGGTTTATTTTATAGTAATCCAAATGTAATGTCCCCATGGCAATTCATCCCACCATGGCAAACTACATGACACCATCTGGCGCACATTATCACACCTAGAGATTTTAAAACATTTTCCTAACAAAATATCCGTTTACACTAAATCGATCATTTAAGCTTGATGAAAATCCTTAATAGTGTTAGGCACAATCCCATGTTTAATCCCTGTGATACACTTTATCACACCTAATAGTTTTCAGCCTTCTCCCCTCAAAAATAACTTCATAAACTAAACAAAACCATTGTATCTATTTGAAAGCGTAAAATTATGTTTCCTGGTTAGGCTGCAATATTTCTTGACATTTCACCCCCTCCCCACACCTTGTCCTTATTTTCCATTGATTTCGTGAAAAATTCCCTTTTTTGTTAAAAGTACATTGAATTCAAAACTTTTCCTGAATAAGCCTTATCAGTATTACCGCAACATGTAGAAACCCAGATTAAACCCTAGACATCGATACCAAGCAGTAGGAATCCAGACAAACTCATAGAAATCACGACCAGACTTTAAAAATCGAGAGGAAACTCCAAAGTCAAGACCAGAACATGGAAATCATAACCATTGTATATCAGGAGCTCATAAGAATCAGGGCCAGCCATAGAAATTCAGACTAGAACATAGATATCAAGGCCAATTTGAAGTAATCAAGAGATGAATATTTAGAAATCAAGAGCAATCCTTAGAAAGTAAAACCAATACATAGTGATCAAGACCAAACTGTAGAAAAAAAACCAAATCGAAGAAACCAAGTTGTCAATATGTAGAAATGTATTGCAACCCCGTGGAAATTATGACCAACTTAAGAAATCAAGGCAAACTCAAAGAACTCAAGAGATGAATATGAAAAATCCAGAAAAATCCTTAGAAATCCAGATGAATACAAAAAAATTACGACCAGACCCTAGAAATCCAGATGAATTCATAAAAATCAAGACCAGTCCGAATAAATTAAGATCAATCTCTGACAATCTACAACAATCAGAAAAAATCAAAGTCAAACTAAAAACCCAAGAGATGAGCATGAAGAAATCCATAACAATCCTAAGAAATCCAGACCAATAAATAAAAAATTATGACCAAACCCTAGAAATCCAGATGAATTCAAAAAAATCTTGACCAAACTGAAAAAAATTAAGCTCAATCTCTAACAATCAAGACCACATTAAGGAAATTAAGGTCCTCCTCTAATATTCAAGATCAAACTAAAGAAATCAAGTGCTCATTATGTAAAAATCTAGGAGAACCCCATCAAAATTATAACCAACTTATAGAAATGCAGGCAAACTCACAAAAATCAAGTGATCAGTACTAGAAATCCAGAGCAAACCATAGAAATCAAGAGATCAATGCATATTAAAATCCAGACCTAACCATAGAAATCAAGACCATCCCCCAGAAATCAAGAGATCAATTTGTAGAAATCCAGAACAGCTCCCTTTGAAATCATAACCAATACTTACAAATCCAGAAGGATTATTGCAAATCACAAGCAATACAAAAAAATCCACAGGAAGTCATAAAAATCAAGGTCAAGCATAAAGATCCAGACCATTTCATTTAGGCTAGCATAAATACCAAAGCCGGCCAAGTTAAAAAGACCTAAATGAACCTAACTTAAAAGTAGTTAGTTAATATAACTCAATCTATCCGGTTATGCTGCCATCTATAACAATAATAGAATAAATGGTAACAGTTGGGTTGTAATTCCCACTCACATGTCTCTGGCTTTAAGAAATCCATGCGGCTGCTAAATTTTGGCTGCAAGTATCCGAGGTTATGTTAGATGACCCAATATTTACATGTGACGATGACTTAATTTTGCGTGATTAGTTTTAGTTCAGAGAGACCTTTATAATCTAGCAAAAGCAGGTTTTGAACGTCAACAACACATGGCTTGATAGATAATACGAGCCCCCCTCTGGCTTTGAAAAAAATGATCTTCGTCCAATGTTTACATTCCAAGCGGACGTAATTTTATGTGTATTGTCATGCTTCTGGAGGGGTCTTTATAGTCCTGAAAAAAAGAGGTTTGGAAGGTCAACGACCTATGAATTTAAAGATCTTATGATTCACAGGCTTCAGTATTGAAAATGACTTCTGTGCGTCAATATTGATTTTTTTTTTCAGCAGTTATTATAGTGTTGGTTTGATTGATTCACAATATAACGCATTGAAACATTCCTCGTGTGTTTTCTTTTTTGAAGCGGCATTCCTGTTCATGGATGAACAATTTCGTAACGTTTAAAGCTATAAATGGAATCTCAAATAAAACACGATGAAGCATAATAAAAAACTATGATGTGCAACATAAAATTTTGTAAGCCGAAATGGATTTATGATAAAATCATAAGACCATGTAATTAAAATAGTTATAAATAAAAAAAGTTCAAGAGGAAATACTAGAAATATGCAGTTGGTGTGCGAGCTGTTTATATTAAGGGAAACGTCCCAAAGGATAAGTTTTTAATGGCGGAATGTCATAAATACCTTCTATTATTCAACTTAGAAGACTTCAGTTTTGATAAATACGTGTATTCATTTCATGACCCCGAAGGTGAATTTTGATATTTCGCTCAACGGTTGCCTAAGAAGATACCTGATAAGGAATAATGTATCAGATATCCTAAGACTCAAGTTTTTGCTGCTTCTATAAACGAAAAGACTGCAAAGGTGGCAAAAAGGCTTAAGTGAGTCTAACCCTGACTATTGGGCAAAAATTAAAAAAGAGCCCTTTTAAGGGCTAAAAATATTTTACACTCACATTAACATTTTCTGCACAGAGAATATTTAGAGATGAGTTGACTGAAGGATAAGACTTCTTTATGTGGTAGATATACTATTTTTAGGAAAGGAATTCGTTTTGATTTTAAGTTTCTGATCATGATTTGTAGATCTTGCCATTAATTTCTTTTGATTGATCTTGATTTTGGAGGTTAATCTTGATTTCTAGAGTTCCGTTTTGGTTTTTACGGTTTGGTCTGGATTTCAATGCACTGGTTGTGGATTCTAAGGTTTGGTATTGATTTCTATAATTTACTCTTGATTTTTGTGTATTGGTCATGATTTCGACTTGTTGAGCTCATGATTTTTGGGAGTTCGTCTAGATATCTAGGCACTGGTTATAATTTCTATCGGGTTTCTTGATATTTCTACATACTGACCTCTAGATGTTTCGATATTAGCCTTTTAATCACTTCGTTTCTCCAGACTGGTCTTTATTTTTAGAGATTGGCCTTGATTTCTTCAATTTGTTCTTTATTTTTGTGAATTCGTTGGGATTTTAGGGTCTGGTCAAGACTTGTATGTATTGGTCTTGATTTCTAGATGTTGCCTTTGCTTTCTTTAGATTAGTAATGATTTTATACAGGTTGACCATGATTTCTAAGGTTTGAGCTTGGTTTTTACAGTTCGGTCAGGATTTCTATGCACTGGTCATGGTTTCTAAGGATGGTTCATGACTTCTAAATGTTTTATTTTGATTTTTGCAAGTTCGTCTGGATTTTAAAGCACTGGTTTGATTTCTGTGAGGTTGTTCTAAGTTTTCAGATAGTGACCTCTTGATTTCTTCGGATTGGTCTTGCTTTTTAGAGGTTGACCTTTTGATCTCTTGATTTCTCCTGATTGTTCTTCATTTTTTGGGATTGGTATTGACTTCTCTTATTTGGTCTTGATATTTATAAATTCATATGGATTTCTAGGGTCTGGTTATTACTTGTATTTATTGATTTTTTTTTAGATTTTGCCCTTGAATTATGTGGATTTGTCTTGATTCTTAGCGGTTGACCATGATCTCTAGCGTTTGGTCTTCGTTTTTTATGGTGTGGTCTGTATCTCGATGCACTGGTAATGATTTTTCTGGATTTCTACATGTTGATCTCATAGTTTTACGACCTGGTCTTGATGTCTATGGTTTGGCCCGTATTTCTTTTATTGACCATGAATCCCTGTTTATTTCTATGCATTACTTATGATGGCAAGAATTTGTCTCGAATTGTTTGCATTGGTTATGATTTCTAGAGGGTTGCTCTGGATTTCCACATATTGATCTCTTGATTTTGGGTGGCTTTTCTTGATTTCTATCGTTTGATCTGGATATCTATACATTAGTCTCTTAATTTCTATGGTTTGGTCTGGATTTCTAATTTCAGTCGCTTGATTTTTGGTTGTTTGCCTGGATTTCTATGAGTAAGTCATAAAATCTATATGGTTACTCTAGATTACTAAATATTTACCTCTTGATTTCCTCTGTTGTTTATAATTAGAGGTAGACCTTAGTTTCTTCGATTTGGTCTTCATTGTTATGAATTTACCTGGATTTCTATGGTCTTTTCATGATTTGTATGTATTTGTCTTGATTTTTCAAAGATTATTCTTGATTTCTACATGTTGATATCTTGAATTTTTTGAGTTCGTCTGAATTTCTATGCATTGATACTGATTTCCATGAGTCTGGTCTAGATTTTCATATTTTACCTCTTGATTTCTTCTGATTTGTCTCAATTCTTAGAGGTTAGCCGCGAATTCTATAGTTTGCTGTTAATTTCTATGATTTGGTCTTTATTTCTATTTATTAGTCTTGATTTCTACAGTTTGATGTTTATTTCTAGAGTTTGGTCTTGATTCTTATGTATTGGTATTGATTTTCAAAGTTATTCTGGATTTCTACCTAGTAACATCTTGATTTTTAGTAATGAGTTTTTATTGATTTCTATGAGTTGATCATGATATATGTGGGGTTGCTCTAGATTATTTTTTATTGATCACTTGATGCCTTCGGTTTGCTCTAAAATCTTAGAGTTTGACCGAGAATTTTTCGGTTTGGCCTTATTTTTTATGAATCCGTCTATATTTCTAGGGCCTGGTCATTATTTGTGTGTATTGATTTTGATTTTTAGATGTTGACCTTTAGTCTAGGTTTTTAGATGTTGGCCGTGATTAGCGGTTGACCTTGATTATAGAGTTTGGTCTTGGTTTTTACGGTTTGGTCCGGGTTTCATTTCACTGGTTATGATTTCTTCAGATTGGTCTTGAATTTTTCGTATTGGTTTTGATTTCTAAGAACTGTTCTCGACTTCTGCATATTTATCTCTTGATTACTTCAGATTCGTCTTGATTTCTATGGTTTGGTCTGAGTTTCTGCAAATAATCCTAATTTCTATGAATTCATGTGGATTTTTTGCATTTGTTAGGATTTCTATGTATTGGTCTTGATTTTAGAGGTTACCCTCGATTTTTAGAGTTTGATTATAATTTTTATGAGTTTGCCTGAATTTTCAAGTCTTGATCTTGATGCCTATGGTTTGATCTGGGTTTTTACATATTGTGGTAATAAGAAAAGGCTTTTTCAAGTTCATGCTTTAAATTCTAAGTCCTTTTTACTATTAATCGGGAATTTGATACAAAATCACTGGATTATGGTGGGTGAAAATGTTGGGAAATATCACAGTCTAACAATGAAACGGCAAGATTTCGCTGTTCAAATAAATACAATGGTTCTATTCTGCTTATGAAATTATTTTTGCGGGGGAAAGGTTGAAAACCCCTTAGGTGTGATACTGTTTATCACAGGGATGGCCCAGGTCAGTCAAATATGACCTTGGTGGTGTTAATTGTCTTAAGTCATCAGAGGAAACCTTACTAGGAATTTTTCATTAGGTTTAAACAACCGGTTCTAGTGTAAACGGATTTTTTGTACGAAAAGGTTTAAAAAACCCTTAAGGGTGATAATATAAGCTAGAGGGCGTCGTTTGCTTTTTATAATTTGTTACAGTGGCGTGAATTGCCATGGTAGATTTACTTTGGGGGAGTTGGATTGCTAAAACCTGAACTATTGGCTTTTATTCATGATTTTTAACAGGAAAATATCTGGGAAGTGTCTTAGGAATGTTGAGGTGGTGTCAGAGGGTCAGTAATAGTGTAGCACGGTGGTTTCAAATGACATGGTGTTTACGGAGGGTTGGTTTGTGCAAATTTGAGCTAATGGATTTGAAGCATTATTTCATCAATAAAATATCTGAAATAATGTCTTGGGAATGATAATATGTATCATAGTAATGTTACGGCTATGGCATATATTGCCCAGGTGGCGTGCATTGCTTAGACTAACATGATCTACAGTTTGAAGTCAAGGTGGGAGGTGTCAAAAGATTTTTTGGCGAAGGAAGACTGAAATTTAATAGCGGTCAAAGAAACAAGGCATTTTCATTAGGAGCTCTCAGAAATAACTCTTAATATTGTAAAAATTGATCTCTAATAACAACTCCAATACCTCTGGAATTGCTTTCTAGGGTGATTATAGCTACCTATTTTTACGGTGGTTTTAGCCTTGGCTCAAAGAAACGTAGCATTTCAGTTAAAACCTATCAGAAATACGCCTTAATATGGTATAAAATGTATTTCTAATAAGAAACCTCCCCCTAGAACTGGCTACTAGGGTTTGGAACAGTCAAATTAGTCATGGTGGCGTGAATAGGCATAGTCTTGGATTCAAAAATGGGGCCTTTTTTTATTGAGACCTCTCAGGAATACCTCTTAATATGAATTAATATTTCTCTAATTATAGCCCCCCTAGACTTTCATAAGAAGGCTTCGCTGGGATTAGTTACTCAGAGCCCTGTTGGAATTTATTTCTAGATCCCCCGTCAGACTTAGATGATAGAGCACCCATCTTTCTTTTGTTTGTGTTTCTTTTTGCTTATGTTTTATTCTGAACATTTTCTTATACGTTTCATTATCTTCTGTTGTTGAGTTTTAAATGCTTTTTCCTTGTTTTCATAATAAATAAAGTTTTTGAATTCATAATATTTGTATATACAATAAAAAGCCTTCATTCTTTAGATTTCTTGTTTCAGGATAAAACTTCGATAGGTGATCGCTTACGAATTTAAGCACCTTGTGGTCCATGTAAATATGTATTCTCATTCAAGAATGCATCCAATATAAGTGTAAAATTATGTTTAGTGAAGAATCTGCATGTCAATTATTGCAGCCATATGGGAGCATGCAACTCATTTAATAATTCTAGTTTGCATGAACAAGGGATTCTCCCTGCGTGTCTAGGTTATCATGTGGAATTTATTAGCCGAATTAAAATATTAGAAAGACTTTTATAGTCCTACTGGTTAGCATTCCATTCCATTTTGAGGAGTCCCTTTTGAGTCTTTATGTGGTCAAAATGTCTCTGGAATACAGAGTTATCCTGAGAAAAACGCTTTGAAAGATGAACACCTTGAAAGAACATGAATTCCCAAAAAAATTAAATGCTGAAGAAAACAAAACGAGATACATTAAGGAACAACCCACATGTGTGCCCCCTTCAGTTACGACAAAAAATAAATAAAACCAATTACGTAATAATTGCCTGCTGGGTGGAATTATTCGCTAGGGCCTCTGGTAGAATTGGATACTAGGGGCCTCGGCATGAGTTGTTGCCAGGGCTCGAACGGAATTGTTCGCTTGGGTCTCTCCGTTGGGATCAGATACTAGGGCCCAAGGTGGAAAAGGCTGACAGGGGTCCTGTTGAAATTGGATGCTATAGCCCCCCGGTGGAAATGGATGCTAGGGCACTTAGTGAAAAAGAATTCTAGGGCTCCCGGTAGTTAGGTTAGGGGGCCCATTGGAAAAGGTTTCTAGGGTCCTGTTGGAATTCCTCACTAGGAGCCCCCGTTGAATTGGTTGCTAGGTTGACATTGAATGCTAGTGCACCGGTGGTTAGGTTAAGGGGCCCGGTGAAATTGGATATTAGGGACCCCAACAGAATTGGATGCTAGAATCCCATAGGAATTGGTTGCTAGAGGCGTCTAAAGACCCCCGTTAGAATTGGATGCTAGGGGGCCTGGGGGAATTGCTCGGCAGGGTCAGTGTCTTGCACGTTCCCCACTAGTGGGCGCTCAAGGTTTTTTAAGAGCCAGAGAAACTATTATGTAGCAAGCAAAAGTAAACAACAACTATTAGGTAATAAGCAGACCCTATTACGTAACATTCACCTGCCACTTGCCCTTAGGGAATTGCCGTTGAACCATCTTTGTAATTAAAGGAAGAAAGGAGTAGCATCTTTGGGTCTCACAAAGGCAAAGGGCTGTCACTACTCAGATTGTCCACGGTTAGAAGACAATCAACAATGATATTCAATATATACAAGCCTGCCACACAGCCGAACTTGACTTTGAAATCGGCTTTATCGTTGTTTATCTCTTAAAACTGGCATAATGAAATTTCTGGTTACAAACGATGTAAATAGGTCACAGCTTTATGGAACAATTTTTTCCAAGGGATCTTGTATCAAACATATGTTGACGCCATGACATCAAGAAGAGGCCACAGGTAAAAGACAAGCGGCAATATGAATCAATATATACAAACTTGCCATATAGTCTTTCTGTGGCCCGGTGGCCTAGCTTATGTACTCCTGATTATGCTGAACAAAATGGATGTCTAGAATATAAATTAGATGTGTTCAGAAAATTAAGGGGCTGGCATTTCCTCTCGAAGAAATCAACCCCTCCCCCATTAAAAAGTTACCTCCCACAGAAGATTCGCCACCGTGGAAATTTCACCCTTGGAAAATACCTCCGGAAAATTTATCCCGACAAAAAGTTCCGATCCATGGAAAATTCCCCTACGCGCAAAATTGAGCAGCCACAGGAGAATGTACAAAATAGATTCCTTATAATTTCATTTAGCCACCCAATAAAGTTTACGAGCCTGAGAAAAGCTCCCCGATTTCGGAAAAATCTTTAAAAAAAACATGATTTTGCCTTAAACATTACTTATATGAAGTAATGTGTAAGCACATGTCAGCTATATGAAAGAGTGGCGAGGGGCAAGTACCTCAAAGACTGCATTTTAATGCCCAAATTTTGGAAAAGGAAGGGGAGGCAAAAATTGGTATCTCTTCCCTCTTTATTACAAGAATAGTTTTGCTCAACGCATTTACTATTAGTACTAATGTCACTTTAATTGCTACAATTGTTTTTTTTTGTATTATGAATATTGCATTCACATACCTACCGGCAGAGAGGGGGGAATGAGTGGCAGGGCATCATTAGCCTTGTTAGGAAATTTATCACGGATGGTGGGGTAGTATTACTAGAAGCTTACTTTACACTGATTATAAATGGTAATTTTCTTCTTTTCCTATATAAGCGTTTAAATGTATTTTAACATAAGCATGCAATGTACTTTAACACCAGAAAACACCATTGTGAAGGTCGTGATGGCCTTAGCTGCGTAAAAGACCAAGTCACGCAGAACTTCCATCCATATAAACGATGATATCCGTTTCCGTCCACCCGAATTTCCTTAGCAAATTTATTATAAGGAACTTATTGCACAAAATAACTGTCCATCAAAACAATTTGACTAATCTTATCATCTTGACTAATAATCTTGACTAGTAAAATATATTATTGATTTAGGCTCGATTTTCAATCAATATGATTGATTGAAATATATAATTGATTCAATTACATATTAAATAAAAAAAACTAGTTTTTTTTAAACTGAAAGTAAGGAGCCACATTAAAACTTATAACGAACAGAAACTACTCCGTGTATGAAAGGGGCTGTTCCCTCAACGCCCCGCTCTTTGCGCTAAAGATCTTACTTTCAATTAATAAAATTTTTGAACGTTTTTGAGTTAATGCATGTTTGATTTTGGCTCTCCGCACATAAATTATTAAAATGAAATTTGCATATTAATTCTTTTTTTGGCTAAATGGCTTTCTCTTAGTTTCGATCAAACGATTTTGAGAAAAAAGAGGTGGGGAGGAGGCCTAATTACCCTCCAATTTTCTGGTTACTTGAAAAGGCAACTAGAACTTTTAATTTTTTACGAAGGTTTTTATTAGTAAAAAACATACGTAACTTAAGAATTAACTTACGTAACGAACTTTTACATTCTTATATTTTTATTATGTATATGAGGGGGTTTGTCCCCTCGTTAATGCCTCACTCTTTACACTAAACCTTAAATTTTGCCCCAACTCCTTAAGAATGATCCTTGAGTCTGAAAGGCCTTAAAATAAATAGGTGAAATTACTAAAAATACTTCAACGTAAAGAGCAAGGTATTTAGGAGGAGATGAACCCCTCAAATACGTAATAATCTCTGTTTGTTTTAAGTTTTAATGCTACTTCTTACTTTCAGTTGACATAGCTTTTTCATATATATTTTTTCATTGTTTTTTTTTATAATAATGCTAGAAAATTCTGCGTCCCCTTCATTGTATTTCTCTTCCACCGTGAATTATTCCTCCAAAGAAAGATCCTGGCACATAAACCCTCAACTAACCCCCAAATCCAAAATAATCCCCCTGAAAAACGTCTGTACACTTCCCAGTAACCGTTACTGTATATAAACACTGGTCAAAGTTTGTAACTTGCAGCCCCTCTCCTGGGGATTGTAGGGAAGTAAGTCATCCCAAAGACATATTTAGTATGGTTTTCGACTCTGCTGAGCCAAATAGCATACTCAAAATTTTATCCGTTGACCGTTGGGAAAAAATGGGCGTGGGAGGGGGCCTAGGTGTCCTCCAATTTTTTTCGTCACTTAAAAAGGGCCCTAGAACTTTTCATTTCCGTTAGAATGAGCCCTCTGGCGGCATTTTAGGGCCACTCGGTTGACACAATGACCCCTGGAAAAAAAATAAAAACAATAAAAAATAAACACGCACCCGTGACATTTAGTTCATTCGTTTCACATTTTAGATAGGAGCTTGAAACTATTACAGTAGGGTTGTCTGATATGGTGAATGTGATGGTGTGATTTTCGTTAAAATTATCTCACTTTTAGGGGGTTTTCCCATTATTATTTTTCAAAATAACGCAAGTTTTCTCAGGCTCGTAACTTTTGATGAAAAACACTAAGTTTGATGAAACTTATATATTTAAAATCAGCATAAGAATCCGATTCTTTTGATGTATCTCTTAATATCAAAATTTCGTTTTTTAGAGTTTCGTTTACTGTTAGGCCGGTTTTCCCCTTACTACAGTTCGTTACCACGAACTGTTTGGTAAATATATAATTGACTAAAAAATGACCAATAGTCTTGACTAATAAAAATTTGACTAATAATCGATCTTGTCTAAGATACTCTTACAATCGAATAGTTGAATCTTTAAGCAGCAAGAAAATGTAAAACCAGGAAGCTACTAATCAATTTACAATTATTAGTGGGCTATATACACTTTAACATCGTGCAATAAATAAATCGTGTGTTTATTAGACTTGCATCCTACATGATACCTTGGTTAAGTCTGGGCATGGTTTGAAAAACAATCAGAAATATAATTTTTAAAAACAAGATTTTCAACTGAAAGTAAGGAGTAACATTAACACTTAAAAAATAGAGAAGCTCTTAGAATTATTTGGAACAAAATAGCTGTCTCAAAATTTATACATTGACGGAAAAGAGGGAATCGCCTGGGGGACCTATTTGCTCTCCTATCTCTTTTGCCTCCTAAAAAAGGCACTAGAACCTTTATTTCCAATCAAATGGACCCCTCCGAAGCTTATATAACCATAAATTCAATAAAATACCTTATATTCACCTGGAATAACTTATAACCGCTGACGCTAGGTTCTGGGGATTGTTTCAACCCCGAAGGTATTGCTATTTGATCTTTGTTCTGTTTTGACCAAAATGGCTAAATTTCAAATTTTAATCAGACGCACTGGGAAAAGAGGACTTCGGAGGGGAGGGGGTATTTTCAATCCAATCATTATTGAGTTAAAAAAAAACTCAAGAACTTCTGATTTTCAATCGAATGAGCCCGATCCGAAGCTTATATTATCGTTCATTTTGTAAAAACCTAATATGAAATAATGAGCAGGTAGCATAACTTATATGGCATTGTCCTAAGGGCTCAGAGGGTTTGACATCCCCAATTATCCTGAAAAATGACTATCCAAAATTTAATAAGATATACTTGGGGATATAAAAGGCATGGAGGGGATTTTGCCCTTCAATCCCTTTTGGATCTTGAAAAGGGAGCCAGGACTTTAAATTTACAATTGAGTGAGCTCATTTTGAAGTTTCTAATACAACTACTTCAATAGAAAGTGCCTTGGCTAGAAAAAAACTATACAAATAAATAGTACATTATATCTACTTTGCTCTTTAATTTGGATTACAGACAGAATTCTGTAGCTATTTAATGTCTTCGAAGAAGTACCTGTGCCCCAACCTCTACTCTGTAAGTATGCCAGTCTCTTTGAATCCATAATATGAAAAAAACTTCGTTTTCTTAAAGAGTTAAAGAGGCTGCGTCCCAAAGTCGAACCTTAAAACGTACAGGAATTAGAAGAGGCAGTTGGGGGGCTGCCGCCCCCCCCCAAAACCCCCGCTTTTAAAGACTCTTTTATACAGGTTTTTTGTTTTTTTGCTAACCCCCCGCTCTTGGCTTCGGAAAGGCCCTCTTTTAATTAACAAAAAATTGAAATGAATGAATAATGGAATAACTTCGAAAAATGTTAAACACAAGAGGACAGGAGAACCATTGCGCCGAAACTAGTAATTAGTAACAATGAAGTTCCCCCACAAAAAAACCTGTACAAAAGAGCCTTTAAAAGCGGGGGATTTGGGGGGCGGCAGCCCCCCAACTGCCTCTTCTAATTCCTGTACGTTTTAAGGTTCGACTTTGGGACGCAAGAAAACGAAGTTTTTTTCATATTATTTCTGTACGTTTTTCTACAATCCATGATGGATGTAATTTAATAATTCCTGTACTCCTCGTAGAGGAATTAGGAGAGGAAGTTGGGTGGCTGCCGCCCCCCACCCCCCCCCCCCCGCTTTTAAATCATTGTATTAAATAGAAAAAAATAGATAGAATGACCGAAATGTTTCTTTTGCTCATAAGAAGCTAATATTCTGTTATCTCTCAAATGATAAGCAGTCCAGGTGTTAACAAAATTATACACTTTTATTTTGATCGCTACGTCCAAAAGCCTATAATAAAGAATTTATTCTAAAAATGCCTTCTCATATAGGAAACATCTTTAGGTAATTATAGTGAAATTATATATTATTTATCTTATTTAGCAACTATTTATATAAAATAAGTAAATATCCACGTTTCATTAAACCGAGAAAAACTTAAACTTCTTCAAAACATTTGAAAATTCACCTAAAAATTGGCAATGAGCACTTAAAGGTTATAAAATATATACTTAAAGCACATTTATATCACACTTATTTCGGACATCGCTGAGGATTGCCCCAGTTGCAAAGTCCCCAACAGGGTCAAAAGTCAGTTCTTTTGGACATGTATCTTACAGCTCCAGTCAACTCGTGCATTTCTGGAATGGAGCTGGATTTTTATGATGCTTGCAGTCATTCTCACCGTGCCAAGCTAATTATTTTGATGTACTTGAATGTTGATATTCGTAACTTTTAAGAATTTCAAAAATTAACATGAGACTATTAGACTATTAGGACTATAAGAAGACTATTAGGAGAGGCAAACCCCCCGCTTTTAAAGACTCTTTTGTACAGGTTTAATTTTTTTTTCATATTAATTCTGTACGTTTTTCTACAATCCATGGTGGATGTAATTTAATAATTCCTGTACTCCTCGTACAGGAATTAGGAGAGGAACCCCCCCCCCGCTTTTAAATCATTGTATAAAATAGAAAAAAATAGATAGAATGACCGAAATGTTTCTTTTGCTCATAAGAAGCTAATATTCTGTTATCTCTCAAATGATAAGCTGTCCAGGTGTTATCAAAATTTTTTTGATGTTGTGAAAAAAAACCGCCCGTAAGGGACTTGAACCCTTGACCCAAGGATTAAAAGTCCCACGGTCTACAGACTGAGCTAACCACTTGCATGTGTGTAAATATAACTTCTCAATAACTTTTAAAAATTTCAAATTAACATGGGCTCTTATGGAGAGAAATGCGTTAATTAAGTAGCTAATGCGTGGTTTCTGGAAAACAGGGAAGGAGTTATCGGATCGAGCTGAAATTTCGCGGATAAGCTCCTGGGCCGTAGGGGACCTTAACTTGTGAATTTCAGCTCGATCGGACAACGTTAAAAGGGGGGTGGAGTTGGGGGGTCGAAACTTTCGGGGGGTTAAGATTTTCCTACGAAACTTTCCAGGAAAATTACTCGGAGAATTCCACATCGAATGAGTCTTCGTACACCCAGATCCGATGTCGGATGTGACCTGTAGGCGTCTAGAAAAAAAAGAAAATGAATTTTAAGTGGCTATGCGTGGTTTCTGGAAAACAGGGAAGGAGTTACCGGATCGAGCTGAAATTTCGCGGATAAGCTCCTTGGCCCTAGGGGACCTTAATTTGTGAATTTCAGCCCGATCGGACAACGTTAAAGGGGGGCTGGGGTTGACGGGTCGAAACTTTCGGCCAGATTTTCCCCATGAAGGAAAAGTTGGAGGGGGATGAAATTTTGCAGGTGTCTTAGTTGGAGCTTGGGCTACGAAATGCATCCCTCCCCATCCCTCTGTGACCACTGGAACTGAAGATCGCTTAACATTGTCGTGGGTCGCCTCTTTATAGAGGCACGAGTGTGCCTCCTTGATTTATTGGATTTTGTCTACCAAGTGGGAGCTATCTTCGTCCTCAAAATGTAATCAAAATCTTAACAGAATATGAAAATAAGCACGATATTAATCAGTAATATCTCTTAACAAATTAATCAATAGCGGCAATTTCAGTAACTGCCACACAGCAAAATAGTGATACGCCATATACTGTTGCAGGCGTTTTGAGGCATAATACTTAACTAATGATGTGAAAAAATCTCTGCACTGAAGTAGAGAATCTCATTATAATTCACCTTAAAAATATATTACGAGGGAAATTTTTCTGAGAATCGATGTTCAGATGGAGAATACAATTCACTTGAAGCAAATCTTTGAAGCGTGAAATGAATCTCTCATGAAAGGGCTCTGGCAGGGCAAGATAATAAAACAGACACGTAGCTAAATTTATAATGAAAAAGGGACCCCACCCTGCGACATGAAACCAGTATCTAAAGTTGATACTGGTTACTCAAGATGCAAATCAAACCAATTTGCTAAATATAGAACCTTCATGCAGCAGATTACACCCTACAGGACAGGTCTCTCACCCTGTAAGCACCAAACGGACAAACTTTCGCTGATTTGCCGAATTAAATAATCCTATAGTCTTCGACACTGAAGATTATATCCAATAGTTGCGTTAGTCCATTTGAAAAATAATCCTACTTTAATTTTTTCTTATTCGCTCCTGTTTCTTTTTTGCTATTTTTCAACTATCTACCTATTTGCCAACTTTCTTATTTTCTCCGTTTATTTTGCTCCATTTTCTTAATTGCCAACTTTCACTTTTTCTTATTTACTCCTGCACTCCGTAATCTAAAATCGCACCAAAACTCAATCTCTTCATTAGTTTACCTTTTTTCTTCTTTTTTCAGGTCTTGCAATCTTTCAAATCTTGTAAAAAAATTGCAACCAAAAAGTCTTACATAATGTCGCAAGCTCCGTGAAGTCTCGTGTAAACGTTTGAATTCCAAAGTGCTTCAACCAGGAGTAGCCCAGCAAATTTATCGAATGTGATTGTTTTAATATGTTGTGGCTTAGCCACAGCATATTTGATTCTGTGCGAAGTCATCAAAATGATCCATATAAACAGGGAAACAACGCAAACTTGCTTTACTCCTTATTCAGCACGAAATTAGTTAAAAGCATCATTTCCTACCTCAACGGCAGCTATACTATTCTCGCACAAAGTGTTAAACACTTTAATAAATTTATCTGGTATACCATCAGTTGTGTTGTTTAGGGGGTAAGACGGGAGCAGCTGCCCCCCAGTAATTAGGAGAAAAATGTATTACATAGCTCAACGGCCCTCGACTCTCCGGATGTGAACCCCTCTTGACTTCTCCCATAAAATAATGGAGCTATACCTCTGTATACCATACAAGAAAAGAAACTTCGATAAGGCTTTTCAACCGGCTGAATCAAACGCTGGCTCATAAACAATCAAACTAAGGACTAAAGGGGTCTGACGAGTCTGACAGTTCTCAAATATATTCTAAGAGAGAAAATTTGAATGATGTATCCTCCCAACTACTTAAAACCACACTGTTATTCTGTTAAAACTTTATCTAGAGCAAATCTAAGTTAAAAAATATGATAATTATATGATAAAATATTATGATAACTAAGCAATTTGCTTCCTACAGAAACGAGGCAAATACCTCCATGGTTACCACACTCTACTCTGTATCTTTTTCATTATTTTCACTGTATAATAAAAAGATTTATACCTATTCGAACTGTTATTTGTATGTCATTGAAAGACAGTGTGGTTTCCGAAACTACTTTATAACAACTAACAATACACAATTAACAAAGTATACCATCTTACAATCATGTGAATAGCATATTAATTTATGAACCCTATGATTTCCAAATGCTATGTCCATTATTATTAGATTGTTATGCTTGCAAAATTACAGTATTCTATAACTGTTCCTCATTTTTTTCTACTGCAAATTTACCTACAATGGGATACCATCTACCCCAGTGCACGGGTTCACTCCCAGTTGTGACCAGTTATTAAGTTTGGGACGGGGGTCAGTGGCGTGACTCTGTAAGCTCAGCAAGAGTCGGCCCAGGTCTAAATGGGCACCTGGAGAAATCTGGGGAAGGTAAGCAGGAAAGGTCTGTGAAAGTACAGGATGGTTGGCCCCCAGCCCCTCATTGCACTTCCTGGCTGAAGGGCCATGAAATGGAGATCAGCACCGCAGGTTTGGACTTTAAGGGTCTAGTGCCGTCTTACTTACTTACTTATGCCATCTATCCCCATTCCTTCCAACCTGGCCATCAAAATCTTATTATTATTGTTATTGAAAAGATTCAACATATTTATAGCTTGGATCTTGTCTACTTGTTCCAGGGGTGGCAAGTAAATTTCATTTTAGTGATTTCTACATCCATCAATCAGTTCTACTGGAGTCTATACTGCTACGACTGATACCAACCACTTTTCCTGTTGTAAGAAATATAACATTAGCATTCTAATACCTTCCCAGCCTACACGAGATCTTGCAGTTTCCTTGTTGATGAGGATCCCACTACCTCCTTAAGCCCCTCATCCTTCCTGCCTCAGTAAATATATTTTATATTTCGTAATTTGTTTTCATGTCCCTAGGATATGGATTTCTGAAACTACTAATATGTCGTTGGCTGAGAGCGGTTTTGCCAAATCTGTTTTTTTTTTTTTTTAATTCCGAGAAAGTCGGGTTTGAAAATTTTGAAATTTGTATCTCACAATCGACTGTATCTAAAGCGCTGATATCTTACAGTAATGTCAATCAAAACGTCGAAAGAGATTTTTGTTTACACAATATGGTGTTTCCGAATCTGTTTTGCCGAACATGTTTCTCCAAAGTTCCGAGAAAAATGAGTCTAAAAATTCTCACGTTTGTGTCTCAGTATCAGGATTACAGCAATGTCAGTTGGACCATTTGAAAGAGAATGTATTTTTTTTACACAAAATAGCCTTTGTAACTCAGTTTCGACAAAAACTGTCATTTTTGGCAGCAGACAAAGTCTTCTTCAAAGCTGAATTTGTCGGTCAAAATGTGAAGACGAATTTTTTTTTTTTTTTTTTTTTTTTTTCAGTTGTTCCATTTCAAGTTGCAATTTGGATAAAATTCAAATCACTGGAATTATTATGGCCTTAAGAAAAGTAATGGCTCCAGAACCAGTGCAGAACAGGGACTTACGATTATGAATAGAGGCTTTGTACAATCCTTGGCTCATCTTGGTTATAACAAGGATTTCCGAATTTCATGATGTTCTTCTACCAACAAAATTAGAATCCTGCATTATCAATTTCTACCCAGTTACCTCCAATTCATTATGTATTCAAACCTACATATGTATTGCTACTATGGGAAGGGAGCCAATTTCAGATAACCTAGCTAGGAAGGGGTCCCCCCCCCAAAAAAAATGACAACCAAAACAAGAACAATACCCTGACAAATTTTCCATCAATCGAATTCAGTGCAAAATTTGTGTCATTTACTAAGCTATAGCTTCCTCGACGCTTGCCGCTCCTCAAGGTTACCCATCAGCGCTGTTTGCAGTTATGGTTTTTGCTAAAAATATTCGTGATAAGTTCAACCTGACGGCATTATGAGGCCAAGCAAGAAGGATTTCCCTTCCGGGAATGATGATCTGTAAAGGACTTCATGACGGAGCGAAGACCCCAACCCATGTCACAGCACTCGAACAGCTCCATAATTATCGCATCCAGCCTATCCTGGTCCCCAAGAAACAAAACGAAAGAAAGGGGTTACTAATAGCAATTCATTTACATTTTGTTTGTTTCCAATACATTTAAGGAAACATTATCGCGATGAAAATCTATGGTATTGTTATAATCTAAATTTGTCTTCCTGATAATTACAATAGTGATTTGTCAGAGAGTAAATTCAACCTGTCCTGTTAGAAGCCTTCTAAAGGTTTGCTTAGAACAAAGCAGTCAGGTCTTGATGTCAGAGAGTAAATTTAACCTGTCCTGTTAGAAGCCTTCTCAGGTCAGGTCTTGATTGTATAATTATCGTTTACTGTAAAAGCTACATTGCTAGCACTGACCGTCATAGCACGCAAGTGACTTTGAGAGAATTACCAGATGGCTTCAAGAATAAAGATAAAAACAAAAATTTTAATCAATGTCATGCAGCAGATCTGTCTCGAATCTCTGCCATGCTGCTACTTCGGACGATATCCATAATGTGTTTGTATTGGTGCTAATGGATGGTAAACTAATTGATCACTTACCTATATTCCCGAGTTTCATGTGTCCTATCTCTAAAGTAGCCTGCATAAGAGTAAAGCGCTATGGTTCAAAGTGGCCCAAGATTGAAAGCTCGATTGTGCTGTGACCCATGGGTCTCAACAACTATAATTGTATTTTTAGGAATATCCAATTCCCTTTCCTGCTACTGAAGTAAAACTGCAGCATCGCAGAGCAGAAACTTCGATTAAACATTTACTCTGCTTCAATATCTTGACAGCTTTCAATGTGCCGTCAACTGCTGCACCTTCTCAAAAGTTCCAGCGAACATCGAATTTAGAGAATGGTACACTAATCGAAATTCAATAGAAGCAAGCCAGTCTGCAAAGTTCTGGTTTCGATTATGGAGTGACAATAATAGGCTGAAATCTGGCTAGGTCTAGTAAGTGGAGAATCGTACTAAACATAATTTATTCAAAGCCTTGTCAAAGTACCGTAGAGATGTACTTGACGAATACAGAAAACAAAGAAACTCCAATCCAAAACTCCTTTGGTGAAATCTAGTAAAGCCTAAAGAATCAAGCTTTGAGGTACCCCTTCTAACAAAAGAGACATAGAATACTTTCTTCACCAATTAGTTTGAAAGTCTCGATCAAGAGATGGTCCCTCAATACAACGATGGTCCCAACGCTAACAGGCTCAGTTCTTTCATTGATAGGATTTAGATTTCTTATGCTTTTCATCAAGATAAGCCGGGCTTTGGTGGGGAATAAGAGGGCTGGTAGTAGATATTGTAAACGTGGATTGAGACACAGATTATTCCAAAATTAGTGCAAAGAGTAACACGTCAAGATGCCATATTTGGAAAGTGGAATTGCTTGAAGTGGAGTGTTTAAGGACCCATACGAGTTTGGATACCAGCGAACACTCGGATTTGACCATGTCCTTTATTCTCTAGTGCCTGTACTGACTTACGCCAAAAAATAATGGCGATTCTTTAGAACTGAAACCCCAAGATCTTCCCCGTACTTTTGACTCATCTATCCACGAATATATTCTGAATCTTGCTGCAGAAAGAGGCATAGAACATTCGGTCATTGAGCCTCTTGACTCAATGTATAGCAACCTTTGAGCAACAATAATGTATCCCAATCGGGATTGTAATGTGCTATTAAAAATTGATTTACCTGTGAAAAGGGGTAAAGGGAACGGGTCAGTAAATTCACCAGATCTTTTCAACAGTTCCTTAATCAAAGTTGAAAAAGAAGCCCCAACAACATGCATTTTATATGGAATTGATGCGTCACTTTTAGGTTTTGCTGAAGACATTTTAAATACTAGTAGGACCCTATATAGAATAAAGAAATATTTTACTTCATTAGAGGTAGAATATACTTGAGTTGGTCACGTATTTAATCCGTCAGAAACTCCATCAGAAATCGTTATTAATTATGAATTGCCGACTGAGAATATATGTGTTGTGTTTGAAGATATACAAATCCAACCAGTTCAAGGGCTTACGTGTCTAGGAGACCCAAATGGCAGGTCACTGAAGGCTACTTGTGCACTTATTATTGTTACACCCTTAGAAAAATTTGTTCTGCTTATGAAAAGCTTGTCCCAGGCAAAGCAAGATTTAGTCACGATATTCTAGTCCGATTGTATAGTGCGTCTGCCTTACCAAATTACCTCTACATTTCCTAAGTTTGGGATTGTTTTACACAGACAGAGAACAAAAAGTTGAGTACAATCTATGTTAATAAAATTAATTAAATTTGATTAAATGTTGGCTTTGACTTCTACCATACTAAAAAAAAAATTATATTTAGTCCGTAGTTTCTGATTAATTGACCCCGATTTGGCAGTTCCTGTCAGAGCAGCAAATTTTCGTAAAAGTTCCCGACTCTTGGTTATCATTGGGTGACTCTTTGGGGACAGACTTGAGATGAATATTTTATTTGAATAAAGATGTGAATTAGCCCATTCTGCTGTATATTTCCGTGTTAATTTGTATTCTGTAATTTGTCTTTTTATTATTTTCTATGATTCTGCCACCCATTGTATTTTGTACAGTTTTGGCAGGTAATAAATCTATATCATTTCATAATAATACAAATAACCGTTTATGGTAGGGTTCAATTTCACTTTCCCCCGCCCTCTTTGGTTCTTATGCATTCATAAATTGTTGTCAGAAAATGCTTGTTCTTAATAGTCAGAGCGCCAGATTCTGTTTCTCGCTTTTTTCGATTAGTACCCATGCCGGAAGATACAAAAATGTTATGGGTGGATCCCATGGTAGCCGACCATGCTGAAAACGAATATCGTTGGGCACATGTTTGCCGTTGGGGTGTCTCTGAGATATGGGCCAAAAACACCAAATTTGGCCTCTAATGGGGCTCGACGATTCTAATTTTTTTTTACAGATAAGATTGGTCAAATCCAGCGTACTCAATAGAAAGAAGAGACTTGGGGCTACACGAATAGGATTTTGTTTGTAAAAAAAAAAAATAGTACACTTTTTACCGCAGTTTTAAAAAAATCAGATTTTGTCAACAAATTTCTAACAGAAAAGCTAAAAACTCGAATTTTTTTTCAAGAAAAAGTATTTTTTTATATTAAAAAAGAAAGCCCGTTTAATTCTGAACATATTGAGCTAAGAAAAAAAAGTTTAAATTGTTATGTCAGGGGGGTCTGCAAATTTTTTAGCGAGTGTACCCGATAATAGGAATTTTGTTTAGTAACCTGCTACCTAGCGGGAAGTTTTTTTTTCATCACGTGACAGCAGGTAGAATTAATCATTCCTGGACAGAAAGAAAGTCATTGACCCTGAAGTGATGATATAAGACTATCAAAGTAAAGATAAACACCAGTTAATTACTGTTATTTAGGCAGATAAACAGTTATTTTATGGGACATGATCGGTTTGCAAGAACTATGGCTCAAAACATCGACTTATAGTTTTCGGGTTCTTTTGTCTCAATACCGGATAGCAAGTGATCTTGGTATTGCAACGATTAAGAAAGTTCGCCCACGTTACTCTACGCCTCATTTTGGTCAAGTAATTTAGGACATTTAGTCATGGTGGTCCGTCACACAAAACTCAAAAGCCAAAGTTAATAGCCAAAAGTTAAAAACATGTTTCTAAAATAAATGTCTAATAAGGAAATTGACATTTTTAGCTAAGAAATATATCCATTTGTAGTCTAGCAGAATATTATTTTGGAAAGGAATTTCCAGGAATTTTTATTGATTTAGGTCTACTTTTCGCAGTTTTACATTGCAGTGAATAATATCTTTGGAGTAAATAAATAGCACAGTACTTAACTTATAAATTTGCAATCCATAAATGAATGGATGCTTTTAATAAATAATTGTGGTGTGTTGTACCTTTGACTACAATAAATACTCTACCTCTGACCATTCAATGGTACAGCATATTCTTGCATGATGGAAAAAAGCATGAGTAAGTAAAAAAAAAAAACTGTCAATTATTTAGCATCATTTAGACAATTTATATTTATAATGAAATCATGCTAATAACTTCTCCTTTTTTCGTCTAAACAGCCTAGATGACCAAACAACAAATTGGCAGGTATATTTAGCTCAGACATAAAGAAGTCTCTTAGAAAAAAATCTCAATGGGATTTGCACCATAAATGTTGCTGGCATCAGCATTCCACGTATGGTTATATTTCCCAGGGTCAATTCCAAAGATTTTATGTTGATAGGGGCACCAATAGGCAATATTAGAGTAGCTAATCTGTCAGGGTGGTCAGGGAAAAACTATTTCTAGCGTTTCCGGAATGCTTCGTTAAGCAGAGCAAGCCAACAGAGCTGCTACACCAGTAATTCTTCTGATGAACCACCACAAGAGTCATGTGACCAACAATCACTTTGGCAAAATCTTTTGGAATACATTTATTAATGTTTCATCTCCACAGTAGTCACAAGATACAGTCACTCTACAGGTCTGTTTTTAGACCTTTCAAAAGCTTTTATAACATAGCAGTAAATGACTGGGTGTTGACACCAAGTAATCCTGGCAAGCCTATCATAATATATGATACTGCTTCTTTAGCTGGATTAGCATATCCAACGGCCTTTTGCAAAACTAACATTGTAAATGGCTTTAAGCTTGCTAGATTAGTGCCACTCAATGAAAATATTTTCATGGAATATGAATTTTCATCTTTAACTATAACAGGGAAGCTCACAGACACCGAAGAGTCGATCTCCTTGAAATCAGCAGGCAGACTCCGACTTAGGAAAGGGAAAAACCTCTAGATTTCCGCTCTTAGCACAATTGAACAATGGGATGCCGTAATTGCAAGCTCAGCGTCTAAAGGCTGGCTTCTCGAAATTTTGTATGAAACCTGGGAGCAGATGGGTGATTGGCTCCAGAACACACTCTAACTTTTTCTCTCAGATGGGTTCAATGAGAGATTCAAAGTGTCTCTGATCAAACGTGGCTGCAGTCCAACTTTACCAGAACACTGTGACTACGAGGAATGCTTGTCCTCCAGCCACGAAGATGCTGACCAACACCTTACGACACATGCCAAGTACGCTGGCCATTTCGCTTGTAGTATTGTTGTATATGCCAACGACACAGACGTAGCAGTAGCCTGTGTTGATTTTTTTGAAGAGCTTCAAGCTGAAGGACTGAGCGAACTTTTCTTGAAGTTCCCGACTTACATTATCCCAGTACACGAGCTGGCGATGCAGTCCACTTGTCCAAAGAGGAGCAGATTATGTTACCGTTCGTGCACTGTCTGGCTGGGTGTGACACAATGAACTTTTTCTTCGGTGTCGAGAAAGCTTCTTTCTTAAACACCGCGGCGTCTCCAACTTTTGCCTCAAAAATGGTGTCTGTGACAGAGTGGATCAAGGATGCAGAAGGAAAGCTTTCAGTCAACACGTTTAGAGAAGTTTATGACCTATAAAAATCCCTGGTCATTGAAATGTATGGTAAACAGGCCAAATTCAATTGACTGGCCAGTGAAAGGGCTTAAATTGGTTCCAGAAACAAGATGTGAGAAGACTGCCACCTTCTGACGACACCTTCGAGCCATGCATACAAAGAGCCACATTCGCTACACTGATAATTTTGTCGTCAGTCAGGCTCAGACGAGCATTCCAGATCCACTCCTCCATGGATGGAAGATGACTGAAAGTGGAGTGGATGCGGTCATCTCAAGCTGTAAAGAAGCATCAAGCCTGGAAGCTTACTCCAGATGCAAAAGTGGAAGGTGCAGGAAAGACTGTAACTGCTCAAAAATGAAAGGACGCTGCAGCTATGCTCCTGTGGTGGAACGAGGAGGGCGTGCAGGGAGTCTGACCTTGCCCCATCTGAATTCTCGGAAGAAGAAAATGTGGAATATTTTTGAAAGTTTTATTTGATACCTTTTACTTTTAATTACAACAGGTCCCTAATCATTTACTATTACCCAATTTTACGGGCAGCCCGAGTAAGACAACTCCAGTGCGCCTCTTTGAAGCAGAATTCTTTCATGTAGTAAATAGCTCAGTCGTATCAGTTAGTAATTAGCTCAGTCGTATCAGTGGCAAATCAGGTCCTAAAAAGGTAATTGCAAACACTTTAGCACACCAGAAAACATATTCGTCCATTCTAAAAAAAAAATCTTTTTTAGTCAACATTTTTTTTAAATATATTTTTATTTTTAAGTAAAAGTTAAAATTTTAAACAGTTAGGAAGATTGAAGTATTCCTACCCTTTGAAGAAAAAAATAATAATTTCCCTTTTCACGATACGGCTAGTGATCATTTCAGCGACACTACAAAAAAAATCGCAGTCCTTTTAAAAATATAAATAGTTTATATTTTTTTTAGCTCAAATTGTACGAAATTGAATGAACTTTCTTTTTGAATATGAAAAAAAGGTTTGTTACCTTGAAGAAATTTCATGTTTTTAGCCTTTCTTTGAGATATTTGTCGAATTTTACAGCACTTATTTTGAAACTGCAGTAAATAGAAAAAAAATAGTGTTTTTTTCCAATTTAAAAATCATATTCTTGTAGATCTAGATCGCTTCTTTCGATTCATATAACATTAAACCGGATTTCTCAACCCAATAACTCGCAAAAATTTGGCGTTTTTGGCCTATATCTCAGAAACGCCCCAACTGTGAACATTCACCCTACGATATTCGTTTTCAGTATAGTCGACTACTCTAGGATCCATCCTCAGCATTTTTGTACCTTCCAGCATGGGTAGGTGCACGATATAGAATCTGGTGCCCTGACTATAATCTTATCAAGCTCTTTCACCCCATGTATAAGCCAAATGGCATAGGATGGAAGAAAAGATAAACTCTTGGGAGTTCAGTTCTCGAAGAGTTGCGGATCCAAGGGCTGTAAGTTGATTGGATGCATTTGGGGGGTGAGGTGGTTAAGAGGGAGGGACGGATTACAGCCTGCGTTACTTGATATCCTGCGTTACTAATGCAGCCTACTTTAAAACAGAAAGAAAAAGTATTTTGGAAATCCTAGTCTACAGAATCTACCAAGCATATATAAAGTCAAAATTCTAGCCACCACCTAATGTATGTCTGGTGAATTTGCCTTTTCAGCGACAAGAAAATTTAAATTAGAATTTCAATGTATATGATAACCCGAACAATAGAATATCCACCTTTGGTCAACAACGCGGAAGCAGAATGGACGAACAACTTGTTCTTGAATGTTATAGCACGGAAATTTTGATTGGTTCGATCGTAAGCAGGACAAGAACTTAATTTTCCAAAACCCGCAGAGGAAAGGCTAATGAACCATCTTTGAAACTTATAGTAGTTATAAGAGAAAATTTTAGCTAGTCTTACAATAAAATTGAAATTACAACGTGCCACTCGTATTTAAAAGAAACAAGATAATGATTGGATATATATTTAAGGTAAAATAAATTAAAATCAGTAACATTTTGGATATAGCCTAGGATTATTTCAATGCTGTAGGAGGAGGGGCTGGAGTGCAGTTAAACAATAAGCGATGACAAAAAATCCTAGAAAAATAGAGACCTTATGAGTGCACTGAAGTGACACTCGTTACTTTAGAGTTTAGTTTGGAACAAGACATAAACTTAACTATTATAGATATTAAATTGGTTAACATTGTGCAATAATAATTGTGCAATAATTCTTTCCGAAAAATGAACAATAAAATGGATTAGTAATAACAGTCTATACCCATCTACAACTCTTTCCAGATATATTAACTACTACCGTCGTAAATGTTTCCCCACTCCCCCTCGAATCTTTAGATGTAAGACTATGCTATTTGCAATAGTTTCCAGATTTTTTGAGTTCACATTTCATTTTAATTCTCATGAGCAGCATAATCCAATTTTGAGAAATAAAAAAAAATTGCTCGTAACTAAGGAATAAATCTAGAAATTATGGGATAGGAGGGGTAAAACAGGGTGCAACTGTGACGATATCTATTAAGAGTGTCGAGTAGGAAATTGAATAGTAATGATCTTCACTTGTTATTTTGGCTGGTTTAGAGGGAGCATCTGGCATATAAATTTCCTTTTCTCTAACACAAAAAAAGAAAAAAAACCGAAATCTCTACCAATCTCTACCAGTGAAGAGTACAAATGCAATCAACAAATTTTGTAGTAACTGATAATGATTCAGAAAGGAGGGGCTAAGTTAGAAAAATCTTCAAATGACTTGTCGGTATTCAAACGGTGAATGCTGTACAACATAAATTTTAAGTGTTATTTCAAAAAACTTTAAAAAAATAAACTCCGTTTTTTTCGATAGTTGATAACAAATTATTTATTCGAAATAGTTTGTGTGTGCGGTAACCAAGATAAAACAATTGCTATTGAATGCTCCAAATTCTTCAATTTCTGAATATTAGAAAACTTAACAAAATCTATTTCAGAAATATAAAAACTCCTCGTTTACTTGAGTTCAAACAACATATAGAAAAAAATGATTAAGCCAATGGATTGAGTTTTTGCCTTTTAATTACGGGACTGGTAAATTTCACTTTTACAACAAGTTTCACTTATTGTGTTTTTAATTATCACTGCCAATTTGCGGCTGAACAAACAGTTCGTGGCAACGAACTAAGTGAGGAGCGAACCGACTCAATAGAAACAAAAACTCTAAAAATCGTAATTTTGATATCAATAGATATCAAACAGTTCGTGGTAACGAACTGTAGTAAGGAGCGACCCGGCTCAATAGTAACCAAAACTCTAAAAAATGGAATTTTGATACCAATAGCTACATCAAAAGAATCGCATTTTAATGCTGGTTTTAAATATATAAGTTTCATCAAGTTTAGTCTTACCCATCAAAAGTTACGAGCCTGAGAAAATTTGCGTTATTTTAGAAAATAGGAGGAAACGCCCCCTAAAAGTCATAGAATCTTAACGAAAATCACACCATCAGATTCAGCGTATCAGAGAACCCTATTGTAGAAGTTTCGAGCTCCTATCTACAAAAATGTGGAATTTTGCATTTTTTGCCAGAAGGCAGATCACGGATAAGTGTTTATTGGTTTTTTTGTTTTTTTGTTTTTTTGTTTTTTTTTTGTTTTTTTTTCCCCAGGGGTGATCGTATCGACCCAGTTGTCCTAGAATGTTGCAAGAGGGCTCATTCTAACGGAAATGAAAAGTTCTAGTGCCCTTTTTAAGTGACCAAAAAAATTGGAGGGCACCTAGGCCCCCTCCCACGCTAATTATTTTCCCAAAGTCATCGGATAAAATTCTGAGATAGCCATTTTATTCAGCGTAGTCGAAAAACCTTATAACTATGTCTTTGGGGACGACTTACTCCCCCACAGTCCCCGTGGGAGGGGCAACAAGTTACAAACTTTGACCTGTGCTTACATATAGTAATGGTTATTGGGAAGTATACAGGCGTTTTCAGGAGGATTTTTTTGGTTTTTGGGAGGGGTTGAAAAGAGGGGGATATGCTGGGGGAACTTTCCTTCGAGAATTTGTAATGGGAGAAGAAAATTTCCATGAAGGGAGAGCAGGATTTACTAGCATTATTTAAAAAAAAACAATTAAAAAATAAAAGTGAAAAAGCTTTTTCAGCTGGAAGTAAGGAACAGCAATAAAACTTAAAACAAACTGAAATTATTACCCATATGAGGGGCTCACCTCCTTCTAATACCTCGCTCTTTACGCTAAAGTATTTTCGGTAATTTCAACTACTTATTCTACGGCTTTTGTGATTCAGGGGGTCATTCTTAATGAATTGGGATAAAATTTAAGCTTTAGTGTAAAGAGCGAGGTACTGACGATGGGGCGAATCCCCTCATATATGTAATAAAAACATGAGAATACAAAAGTTCTTTACGTAAGCTAATTTATAAGTTACGTAAATCTTTTACCAATAAAAAGATTCGTAAAAAATTAAAAGTTCTAGTTGCCTTTTTAATTAACCAAAAAATCGGGGGGCAACTAGGCTTCGTCCCCCGCTCTTTTTTTCTCAAAATGATTCGATCAAAATTATGAGAAAGCCATTGAGCCAAAAAAAAAAAAATATGCAAATTTCGTTTTGATTATTCCTCTGCGGAGAGCCAAAATCAAAACATGCATTGATTCAAAAACGTTCAGAAATTAAATAAAAAAAACAAGTTTTTTCAACTGAAAGTAAGGAGTGACATCAAAACTTAAAACGCACAGAAATTACTTCGTATATGAAAGAGACTGCTTCCTCATCAACGCCCCGGTCTTTACGCTAAAGTTTTTCACTGTTTTAGAAAGAAGAATTGAGAGAAAGAGTCAAACTATAGCGTAAAGAGCGGGGCGTTGATGAGGAAGCAGCCTCTTTCATATACGAAGTAATTTCTGTGCGTTTTAAGTTTTGATGTCACTCCTTACTTTCAGTTGAAAAAACTTGTTTTTTTTATTTAATATCAAAAGAATCGGTTTATTGTGCCGATTTCTAATATATAAATTTCATAAAGTTTAGTTTACCCATTATAGGCTATGAGGTTGAGAAAATCTGCCGTATGTTCGAAATAAGGAGGAATACCCCCTAAAAGTCATAGAATTTTAACGAAAATTATGATTTTATCGACCCAGTGGTTCTAGAATATCGTGAGAAGGTTCATTTGAACCAAAATTAAAATTTCTAGAGCCCTTTTTAAGTGACTAAAATATTAGAGCACCGCAAGATCCTCTAATCTTTTCGCCTTTTTTCCAAAATCGCCTTTTTTCCAAAAATCGTCCGATCCAAATTTTTAGATAACCATTTTTCTAGTCATATTTGAAATGCTATATAATTGTACCTTGGATATGATATTACCCCCCAAATCCCCGGGAGAAAGGTCTTTAAGTTATAAAATTTGCCCATTGTTTACGCATAGTATTTGTTATTGGAAAGTATGTATACATTTGTGGGAGGGGGTGGACGAATTTTCTCCTTTGGGGTTTTCCTGGGGTATATTTTTCATGGGGAAGGAAGTTTCAAGGGGGTGAATTTGTTAGGGGAAATTATATACCGGGGGAATTTGCCAGAATCCCTATACAAAATTCTTCTTATATGTCTTGCTTTGTCTCAATTTTATGCGTGGAGTTATCAAGGATAATTGTCCGCGGTAATTTTTCCCGGAACTGAATTGTCTAAAGGATATTTCCGTGGGGAGAGAGATTTCTCCGTGGAGGTGGGGCCAGATTTCTTGTAATGTCATTTCCTGGCATTATTTGAAAAAAGATCGGAAATTAAATAAAAAAAAAGCTTTCTCAATTTATAGTAAGGAGCAACATCAAAACTTAAGACGAACAGAAAATATTACTTATATGAAGGAGAACACCCCTCCTCAACACCTCCCTCTTTACGCTAAAGTCTCGATTCTTTAAGAACGACTCCTCAAACAAAATGGTAAGGAGGGGGCATCCCCGTCATATACGTAATAATTACTGCTCGTTTTGTTTTTAATGCTGTTCTTTACTTTCAGCTGAAAGAATTTGTTTTGTAATGTTTAATTTCACTTGGGATTAACATGTGCCAATTTAAAGGAGTCGCTACACCAGCCAATATTACTAAGAAAATTAGATTTTTTTTTTAAATACTACTTATGACCGTCAGTACCAACAATTAGAGTTAAAATTCTTATATACGCTAATCAAGAAATATGGGCTGACAATGTAGCTAATGTAAAGCATGGCTTTCTCGACTAGCTAATGGTTGCGGCGTGCCAAAGTCTTCACTGTCGTATGAGCTGCGTAAGACTTTTGGAGACATTCATACCCGATATACAGGAGATAATAGTCCGGATTTAAAAAAAGCAACATTCTAACCTTGCGTATCCGGGGCAATTTTTTATCACAATATAACGTGTTTGATGATTTATTTTAAGTATTGAATGTCCTACATAGGCTTCATAATAATTTTAATTTAAAGAATGAAGCACAAGCCAAACATATTTTCGAGAAAATAAGATTGAAAAAAGCTTGATTTTCATTCTGTTTTTGGAACTTTTTGCCAAGGTTAAGCATATAGATTAAATAGTCACTTCTCAGAGAGTTCTATCTTTGATATTTGATCCACCTTATATTGCAAGTCAAAGAAAGGTAATGGGGAAAACTATAATTATAATCTTTGAAATGACACAATTTCCATCTTCAAATGCTCTACAAAATTAAACCACTTTTTAATATAACCACACAACAATTTAGCCCAGACGTTGTATCCTAAACGCAAAAGTGGTCGCATCGTATTTGCACTTATTTATGCTGTTTTTAGTCTTAATACAGAGACATAGCCCCTTGCCCCAATGGACGTCTTGCTTATAGTCTCACTTGAAAAAAGGAAGTGGGAAATAAGCTGAAGTATAAAGTAGTATAAAGTTGTAGCCAAGAAGTTCTTCTTTGCTTGCTAGATTAAACCTATGATCAACAATAATTTTTAATAATCAAAATTTAGACAATGGGGGTCATCACTCCTCAGTATTATATCGATACTGGGTGTTTAAAGATAATCAAGTTAAACCATTAAACTCGATTGTTTATCTTTAAATTAATTTAATTATTTAATTCAATATTTTATTATATTTTAAATTATTTGATTAAGAGGAGAGGGAGGCAAACTACCTTTATTTTTTGGAAAACTAAAGCAAGGGAAAAAAAATACACAATAGAACCTGCTTCTATTGTTTTTTTTTTATTCTGTATTTAAAAAACAAACAATAAACTGGGATATGTGCTGTCCCACTTCAAATCCCCTGGCTTTTTTTGACGTTATTTCAATTAAAAATGCATAGCTCGAATTAAAAGATGTTTTCAGTAAAGCGTAAGTAACTTTACTGCTCTTTAGAGGGTACGCAGAACCGTGTTTCTGCTTGTCTTTAGTTTAATGAAACTCTTTATTTTCCTTCACTAAAGCAGAAAAAAAACTTTTTTAGAATAGATTATAGAAAAGATGGTAGATTGGATAAAGATACAAAAACTAGAATAGCCAAGGTCCTGGGTGTTTCATTGCAGCTGAAAAAGTTTTAAAAAAAATAGGAAGATAGGTCTGCAAAGTAAGATTAGGATATACGAGACCACGGTAATGACATTACTTAAGTAAGGCTCTGAAATGTAGATATTTTTACAGGCTAATGAAGATTTGTAAGAAGTTTTCACATGTTTATAGTTTTTGGATTTCTTTTGGCTGAGCATAAATCAAACAAAAATAAAATCAATAGATAAATCAAGCTTTACAAAAATTGATACGTTTCACTTTCATCTAGGACCGTAATGAAAGGTAAAAATCAAAAAAAAAAGAAAGAAAGATCATACTCAAATTAAAGTATATTAGCTAAAGTATATAATAAAGTATAAAGTATAATAAAGTATATTATACTAAAGCAGGCCGGTGAAAAAACAACATAATCGAAGTAAACAGTAGAAAGTTTAAATACTAAACATACTCCATTAGTGCCATTTCATTCGATGGACGTAAGTGAAAAGGATATCGCTCCCCCCTTTGCTTATTTTTTGCATGTTATTATTGTGTCTTCTTTTGAATCCTCCTCCTGTAATACAAATTTTTACACACATACCTAAATAAAGCATACGGAGGAAATGAAAAAGTGTTAGCTGCTTAAATATATAACTTATTTTAACTGATTGCTAGTAAATTTGACATCTAGCAAATCAAACAAAAACAAGCTTTCCCAAACAAAAGTATAACCTTGAATTAAAAGGTTTTATCCACATATTGCACTTGACCGTGCTTCCCATCTCCATTACTAATTGCGTTAAAATTGAAAAATAATTCAGCTACACTTTGAAACTTTAGAGACTTCGGCCATATTCCAGTTCAGCGTCATGATCCAGATCAATTCCGCTTTTCCTTACTGTCATCACTGCAGAATTTATTCATGAGACAAAAAAAGCTTATGTCTGCTATTCGAATGATCTATCTTGCTTAAAAGAATAGTTTGTTTTCTTTATCAAAAGTATTTTCAAATTCTTGTTGAAGATTACAATGGGTGGGAATTTGTCCAAACCTATTCAATTGTATTGCCAAACTCGTATAGGGCAAATCCAACATATGCACCAGGTGCCAGAGAGGAAAACCCTTCGCATGCCATAATCATCCCCCTCTCTCTCTATCTCTCTCTATCTCTCTCTCTCTCTCTCTCCTCTCTCTCTCTCTCCTCTCTCTCTCTCTCTCTTTCTCTCTCTCTCTCTCTCTCTCTCTCTCTCTCTCTCTCTCTCTCTCTCTCTCTCTCTCTCTCTCTCTCTCTCTCTCTCTCTCTCTCTCTCTCTCACTGTAGAACCAAGGAACTTTGAGACAACTGACACGGCTTCGCGCAGCTGCATTAGCCTTTCGTGAGTTTTGCTGAGAATATTGTAAATATTAAGAGTTTTGAAAAACTTTAATCCTGTTAAACAAAAATATAATAATAAAAATGTTAAAACTGATCCGAATATTCAAAGAACAAGTTATCTTAACTCAGCAAGATAACTAGTATTGATTCAGTCTTAAAGGCATCATAATTCTGGCCCCAAAGATAGTCACAATATGTTTAGACATTTTTCACCAGAAAATGGTAAATTTGTATCAATTTCTAGTTTCAGAAATTCTTACAGTTGGTATTCATAGTGGAAAAAACTGACCATTTTAATAAGTTAACATTTAGGATAGTCCGTTGTGATGAGGGCGAAGAGGAAAGATTCGAAACATTTCTACGCTGAAAAATCTTTATATTTTTTTTTTTGATATTTCTAGATAATATTTAATACTACTACTACTACTACTAATAACTCACTGCAGCACCAAGCCGCCTGAGGCCAACACAGCTACGCACGCTCCTCCTCCAACCTAATCTATTTAAAGCCTCCCTCTTTACACCCTCCCAGGAAGTTCCCATTTCCTTTAAATCCTTATTTATGACATCCTCCCAACCCAGACAAGGACGACCTGCTTTCCGTGTAGCCCCAGACGGTTGGCCAAAAAGGACAATCTTCGGTAATCTGTCATCCTTCATCCGTAGAACGTGGCCTAGCCATCTCAACCTTTCTTTCATTATAGCCCCAGAAAGCGGGATTGAACCACACTTTTCGTACAACCTACTGTTTGAAATACGGTCAGTCAGCCGGGTACCCAGAACAATCCGTAGGCAATTTCTCTGGAAAACATCTAGTAAATTTTCATCTGCTTTTCGGAGTGTCCATGCTTCAGAGCCATATTTGACCACTGTCATCACTGTAGCTTCCAATATTCTAATCTTGGTTTGTAGGCTTATCTTTCTATTCTTCCAAACTTTTTTTAACTGTGAAAAAACACCCTGAGCTTTAGCTATTCTACTTTTAACATCTTCACTGCTCCCACCATCTTTACTAATAATACTACCAAGGTAACTGAAGCTCCCAACCTGATCAATCTTTTCGTTACCTAAGGTCACCTGTTCATCTTCACTTATTCCTAACCTTAGTGACTTAGTCTTCTTAACATTAATTTTCAATCCTATTTTAGCACCCTGAACTCGTAAAACCTCTAAAAATTCATTCATTTTGCTCACACTTTCATCTAATATGCTTAAATCATCAGCATAATCTAAGTCCAGGAGCGTTCTTCCTCCCCATTTGATTCCATGGTCTCCAATTGCCTTTCCTGTGCTCCTTAAGACGAAGTCCATCAAAATGATCCATATAAAGGGGGATAGAACACAACCCTGCTTAACTCCTGATTTAATACAAAACCAGTTGCTAACCTCATTTCCTACCTTAACCGCAGCAGTATTATTCTCGTACATAGCGCAAATCACTTTAATGTATTTTTCTGGTATACCATATAACGATAAGACCTTTGTTAACGCTGTTCTATCAACAGAATTGAAAGCTTGCTCATAATCGATAAAACTAAGGACCAAAGGTGTTTGACAACGAAGGGACTTCTCAATTATTAACCTAAGAGTGAAAACATGGTCGACACATCCTCTACCTTTTCTAAAACCGCACTGTTCTTCCCTTAAAACTTTATCTACAGCATGTCTCAGTCTAAAAAGTATCATATTACTCAGTAATTTGCTACCTACAGAGACCAGACTAATGCCTCGATAATTCCGACATTCACTCTTGTCACCTTTCTTATACAGTGGTTTAATTAAGGTTTTCCTAAAATCATTGGGTACTTCCCCTTTTTCAAAAATCATGTTCATAATCTTCAGTAGCTTATTCCTAACCTCAGAGCCACCATATTTAAGGAACTCATTAATCATACTATCAGCACCTGGGGCCTTATTATTTTTTAATCCTTCTAGTACTGTCGCTAATTCTTCCTCACTAAACAAATCTTCCTTCACATCCAAGGTATCACAAACTTTTTCATTTTCATCTATATCTTTTCCTGCAACTGTATCTCGGTTTAGCACATTCTCAAAATGTTCCACCCATCTTTCTTTAACTTTTTCCTTATCACTAATTGTGACCCCATTTCTATCTTTAACTGGGACTAGTCCGGATCGGCTACTCCCTTTCAATTTATTAACATGCCAGTATAATATTTTACTATTATGCCGTCTAGCCGCATCTTCCAGATCCTCAGCAATTTTATCCATCGCCTCCATTTCACATCTCCTTAGTTCATATTTTAATGCTTTCTCCACTTTCTTTACATTCCTTTTGTTTTCATACGACCTATCGCTCAGATAATTCTTATACAAACCCCTTCTACTCTCTATTAAACCTAAAGCTTTTTCACTAATATTCCTAGTTGCTGTCTTAGCACTCTTCCCTAGGACACCATCAGCAACTTCACAAATTGTTTTTCTGAAATTATTCCATCCATCTTCCACATTGTCAAATTTTAAACCCTCAAGTTTAGTACTCAACTGTTCCTGGAATTTTTTTCTCAAATTTTCATCCTGAAGTCTACCAACATCATAACTTCCCGGGAGGGAGTTACTCTTCCGAAATTTCAGCTTTAAATTAACCTTAGACACTACTAGATGGTGATCTTTACTTTTAACATCAATAACGGCACTCCTATACACCCTAGTATCTTGTATTGATCCTGCTAGTCTTCTGTTTACAATAACATAATCAATAAGGTTTGCTGTCTTACCATCACTTGAATACCATGTCAGCTTATGGGCCATTTTGTGACCAAACACCGTATTGGTTATAACTAGGTTGTTATACCTACAAAATTGCAAAAGCCTATAGCCATTACTGTTTTCTTTTCCTACACCAAAATTACCTAGGCTAGGATACCATCTATCCCTATTTCTACCAACCTGGGCATTAAAATCTCCTAGCAAAAACACCATATTTCTACCTGGTACCCTGTCTATTTGCTCCTGTAACTGTAAGTAAAATTCATCTGAGTCACTAGTATCTCCATCAGTTGGTTCAATGGGGGCATATACTACTATAACTGATACCCTAAACTTTTTAGTCATAAAATGAGCAATTAGTATTCTATTATTAATACCTTCCCAGCCTAAACAAGACTTAGCAGCTTCCTTATTCATCATGAGCCCTACTCCCTGTCTATGTACCCCATCCTTCCTTCCTGAGTAAACAAATTCTATGTCACCTAATTTCATGCTTCCTACCCCTGGGATATGAGTTTCTGAAACTCCTAATAAATCCAGTTCAAACCGTCTGAATTCGTCAGTCAAAATGTCGATGCGATAGTCATTTTTTAACGTCGTAACATTCCAAGTTCCAATTTTCATGTTCTTTAAATCTTTGAAATTATTTTGGCCTCAAGAAAAGCAGTGATCCCGGATACCAGTGCAGGATGGGGACCAACATATCTTCTCAAGTCTACACCGAAGCGCTTAAGCCGGCTTAGAACCGGACAGCAAGAAGTCCCTGGGACCTCCAGTAAGTTGGAGGCTTTGTGCAATCCTGGGCCCATCTTGGTCACAACATGGTTTTCAGCACTTGGCGATGCTCTTCTATCAACAAGAGTCGAAATCCTGCACAGACAGTCCCAAGCCTATTACCTCCGACTCATTATATATTCATGCCTACAAATATTATGCTACTACGGGGAGGCAGCCCATAGTAGATAAATTAGCTAGGAAGAGGTTTTTCAGCCCGAAAACGCCCATCAAAACAAACCAAGCCCAGAAAATTATCCAATAATCAGAATCCCGTACGAGTGCTGTGTTGTTTACTAGGCTATAATTTCCTCGAGGGGCGCCACTCCTCAAGTGGGAAAAATTGACCGCAAGTTTCCCAGTCTTGCAGGTACCCCGAAAGGGTCGAGGCAGCCCTTTACAGAGGCCGTTGTCCATAAATCTGGATCTTACGCCCTGCCGCAGTTGTCCTCCTATAGAGGATCCTCCCACGATGGTGTTCTGCTTCACCATGCAATTTAACCCATTATCCTTATTGAAATCCTTATTGAAAACCCAAAAATGCTCTTTTTAGATAGGATCAAATCTTTAAGCAAAAAAGTTTATCCCCTTCCTTGAAAAAAAAATCGGGAAACAGGTGCATTGTTACTATCTTAGCCTAAATTACCCGGGACAACAAATACCGTTAGCAGCGAAAAGATATGGTAATAAAAGTACATTTTTATTGTCCATCATAACTTACAAAAGCACAAACCTGAAAAAGTTGGGACATTATCTAAGGGGCTTGTGACTTCATATCTGGTCAGGACAGTGCTGTCACTAGTCCAAAGGTGTAGCCGAAGTAGGTATTTTACATCTTTTTAAAAACCCTTTCTAATGTCACTGCGAGTGAAAAGCTACCTAAAAGGTAAAAGAGAAGGCAAATGTTGGACTACAAATAAACTCTTAAGAGATCCTAGGATACGGCGACTAAACTTAAATTTTATAGTAACTGAAAGGTCACTTTCATTTACTATGGTCATGCTCCTTCGTCAGCATATGGAATTTTTTTTTTGTATTCCAGTCCGTGTTGCCACTAAACAAACCAGTCATAATTGCTTTATGTGAAGGTTTGACAGTGCTACTATTGAACAGGGTTAGAGGCACCGCAGATCCCTGTCTAATGCCTTTCTTAAATGGGTATTATGGAGTAAGTTAAATAATACCAGATGATGCAATAGTCTTAACTTTAGCCTTCAGCTTCCTATATGTATCCAGAACAGACTTCATAGCTGAAGTATTCATTCTACGTTTATAAGTAGTCAGAAGAATGTAGGTATGGATAATAAAGTCGACTGCTCGAATAAAGTTGAAATCGGCAGAGTAAAGCACTTAATTGTTTCACCAGCATGTACCAGCAAATTAGCAATAAAATGACTTGCATGATCACAGTCAGTCTCTTTCTTAAGCCCAAACTGATTATCTGGAGTAAAAAAAAATCTCTGTAATTTCATTAATAATGAAATCATTGATTGCACTGATTGCACTGGTTCTAGGCTTACCAAACTCTTTGCGACCTACTCCGTCTTATCCTTTTTTATGGTGGCTCTGAAATTTCACCTTCTCAAGGCTTTCTCTGATTTTCGTACATATTTTAGCCAAAAACATGCTTCATTAAAAAAAGAAACTTCTTTATAGACATACAAAAGAGAAGAGTTGTCTAAAGTAAATTTTCAATTTTTCCTTTTTTACAGGCACTATTCTTCTCTGCTATTGTTGCTATTGCTACTGCTCAGACGAGACTACTTGGAGGAGGTTTGCTTGGTGGCCTTACAGGTGGCCTTCTCGGAGGGGGCTACAGACCCGGATTTGGAGGTTATGGCTACCGACCTGGTTTTGGAGGCTATGGCTACCCAGGCTATGGAGGATATGGATATCCTGGATATGGATATGGGGGCTACGGAGGTTACCCGTATGGTGGTGGCTATGGATACCGCCCATTTGGTTTTGGAAGATGATTTAGATTTGACTCTGATATTCTGACTGAAAATATTTATTTTTTATAATCTGTTTGGCTGTATGTTCCTAATACATCAAAATTTTCCAACGTTTTTCACTTAATGTAGACAAGCTTAGAACCACAAGTATTTTTTTTCAATAACCGAAAGAATATCCCTCCAGAAAGCTGTTTCTTGCCAGCCTAAAAAATTTAAATTTAAATAAAATCAGTTCTTTATTCTTGAACTGATCTTGTAGTTTTGCATGTAGCCTTGGAAATATATTTGGCTTCATTTGAGGGGAGGGGTTGTAATTATCAGAGTAAAAACCCTTATATTTTGAAAGAGTTTTGATTTTGAATTTGAAATTGAAACAAAAAGAGTATACTATTCTTTTTTATATTAGTGTTTCATCCATAAAAGCCCATAGACAAGGATTTTTGCAAAAAAACTTTACTAATTCAGTTGTATCTTATATTATTTTACCAGATAAAATTCTTGTTTAGGGGTATCTTGATATCTTGAAAAGTAATTGAATTATGTAATTAAAACTTTGAAGAATTAATGCATACACTCTATGTGTATAATCTAAAATATGCTCTGGGAAGGTATTATGTATTCACTTTCTCGTGTGTCTTGTTTCTAGGGCTTTAAAGATTACACACATGACAGATGCATACCTATATAAATTTTAACAACATATCATCTTAATTTTGGTTTTCAGTCTCTTTTTAAAAGGCTTTATTTTTTTTTAAGTGCTTTTCCAGCAATTTTAGCAGCATTTTAGCCTATATCAATGGTTTTCCCCCTGAATTTAAGAGATAGTTTATCACACCTTTAATCTCTTATAATTTGGGATTGAGCAAAGACAAATGGCTAAAAAGCACTTTTCTTGTGCCTTATTTGAATAGAAAATCTATTCTAAAAGAAGTTTTGGTAAATTTTCTGATTAACTAACTTGTGAAATAGCTAAGAAACAAGTGTAGTTCTTATCTCTAGAATTAGAATTTTATTTGGAATCCAAATATAACTTGCATTTGTCTCGGATATAAATTTTACCTCCACTCTCCTAATATGCAAATATATGCAACGGATTTTCCATTATTTTGACAAACTGTAAAAAAAAAAAAAAATGAAGTAAAGATCACTCTCCTTTAACTGGGGAGCAACTATCATGGAGGCTGTCATTATCAAACGTCTCGTGGTAACGAACTGTAGTAAGGAGCGACCCAGCTCAATAGTAAACGAAACTCTAAAAAATGAAATTTTTATACTAATAGCTACATCAAAAGAATCGCATTTTAATGCTAATTTTAAATATATAAGTTTCATCAAGTTTAGTCTTACCCATCAAAATTTACGAGCCTGAGAAAATTTGCTGATTTTTATGCTGATTTTAAATATAAGTTACATTAAATTTAGTCTTTGTCATCAAAAGTTAAGAGCCTATGAAAATTTGCCTTATTTTAGAAAATAGGGGGAAGCACCCACTAAAAGTCATAGAATCTTAACGAAAATCATACCATCGCATTCAGCGTATCAGAGAACCCTATTGCAAATATTTAAAGCACTTATTTACAAATTGTGGCATTTTCGTATTTTTTTTTTCAGAAGACAGATCGCGGGTGCGTGTTTATTTTTTTTTTCTTCAATCAGGGGTCATTGTATTGACCAAGTGGTCCTAGAATGTCGCAAGAGGGCTAATTCTAACAGAAATGAAAAACTCTAGTACCCTTTTTAAGTGACCACAAAAATTGGTTGGCACGTAGGCCCCCTCGCACACTCATTTTTTCCCAAAGTCAACAGATCAAAATATTGAGATAGCCATTTTGTTTCCCATAGTCGAAAACCATAAAAAATATGTCTTTAGGGATGACTTGCTCCTCCACAGTCCCTGGAGGAGGGGCTATAAGTTACAAACTTTGACCAGTGTTTACTTACAGTAATGGTCATTTGGAAGTTTACAGACGTTTTCAAGAGGATTTTTTGGTTTGGTAGTGGGGTTGATGGGAAGAGGCTTTGTGGGAGGATATTTCCTTGGAGGAATATGTCATGGGGGAAGAAAAATTCAATGAAAAGGGTGCAGGATTTTCTAGCATTACTATAAAAAAAACTAAGAAAAAATAATCATGGAATTTTTTTTTAATTAAAAGTAATGAGTAGCATCAAAATTTAAAACGAACAGAGATTATTACGCATATGAGGGGTTCTAAAAATACTTTAGCATAAAGAGCGAGGTATTTAGGAAGAGATAAATACCTCACTCTTTATGCTAAAGTATTTTTAGTAATTTCAACTATTTATTCTATGGCCTTTCTGATTCAGGGGTCATTTTTAAAGAATTGGGACAAAACTTAAGATTTAGTGTAAAGAGCGGGGTATTAACGGGGGGATAAATCCCCTCAAGTACATAATACAAATATAAGAATATAAAAGTTTGCTACGTAAGGTCATTCTTAAGTTAAGTATATTTTTTACTAATAAAAACGTTCCAAAAATTAAAAGTTCTAGTTGCCTTTTTAAGTAGCCGAAAAATTGGAGGACGACTAGGCCTCCTTCCCCACCCCTTATTTCTGAAAATCGTCTGCTCAAAACTAAGAGAAAGCCATTTAGCCCAAAAAAGAATTAATATGGAAATCCTATTTTAATAATTAATGTGCGGAGAGCCAAAATCAAACATGCATTAATTCAAAAACGTTCAGAAATTAAATAAAAAAAACTAGTTTATTTACTGAAAGTAAAAAAAAAGTTAAAACTTAAAATGAACAGAAATGAACTGAAAGTTAAAACTTAAAATGAACAGAAATCACTCCGTATATGAAATGAACTGTCCTCCACAATTCCTCGCTCTTTAGTCTAAAGTTTGATTCTTTGCCACAATTCTACTTTTTGAAACAATTAAAAACTTTAGCGGAAAGAGCGAGGGATTGCGGAGGGGACAACCCATTTCATATAGGGAGTAATTTCTGTTCGTTTTAAGTTTTAATGTTGCTCCTTACTTTCAGTTAAAAAAAACTAGTTTTATTTTATTTTATTTGAAAGAAGTGCTAATTGGTACAGTCAAATAGTAGTACTCGTTTGAGATGATTTTTTCCTTCTGAAGAGACAATCAACAAGAATTCTCTCATGTATTATATCAAACAGTTGGTGGTAACGAACTGTAGTAAGGAGCGACCCGGCTCAATAGTAACCAAAACTCTAAAAAATTAAATAGCTACATCAAAAGAATCGCATTTTAATGCTGATTTTAAATATATAAGTTTCATCAAGTTTAGTCTTACCCATCAAAATTTACGAGCCTGAGAAAATTTGCCTTATTTAGGAAAATAGGGGAAAACACCTCCTAAAAGTCATAGGATCTTAACGAAAATGACAACATCAGATTCAGCGTATCAGAGAACCCTACTGTAGAAGTTTCAAGCTCCTATCTACAAAAATGTGGAATTTTGTATTTTTTGCCAGAAGACAAATCACGGGTGCGTGTTTATTTGTTTGTTTTTTTTTTTTTTTTTTTTTTTTCCCAGTGGTCATCGTATCGACCAATTAGTCCTAGAATGTCGCAAGAGGGCTCATTCTAACGGAAATGAAAAGTTCTAGTGCCCTTTTTAAGTGACCAAAAAAATTGGAGGGCATCTAGGCCCCCTCCCACGCTCATTTTTTCCCCAAAGTCAACGGATCAAAATTTTGAGATAGCCATTTTGTTCAACATAGTTGAAAACCATAATAACTATGTCTTTGGGGATGACTTACTCCCCCACAATCCCTGGGGGAGGGGCTACAAGTTACAAACTTTGACCAGTGTTTACATATAGTAATGGTTATTGGGAAGTGTACAGACGTTTTCAGGGGGATTTTATTTTGTTTGGGGGTGGGGCTGAGGAGAGGGGGCTATGTTGGAGAATCTTTCCTTGGAGGAATCTGTCATGGAGGAAGAAAAATTCAATGACAAGGGCGCGGGATTCTCTAGCATTACTATAAGAAAACAATGAAAAATAAACATGAAAACGTTTTTTCAAATGAAAGGAAGAAGTAAGATTGAAACTTAAAACGAACACAGATTATTACGCATATGAGGGGTTCTAAAAATACTTTAGCATAAAGAGCGAGGTATTTAGGAGGAGATAAATACCTTGCTCTTTATGCTAAAGTATTTTTAGTAATTTCAACTATTTATTCTATGGCCTTTCTGATTCAGGGGTCATTCTTAAAGAATTGGGACAAAACTTACGATTTAGTGTAAAGAGCAAGGTATTAACGAGGGTACAAACCCCCTCGTATACATAATAAAAATATAAGGTTATGAAAGTTTGTTACGTAAGTTAATTCTTAAGTTACGTATATTTTTTACTAATAAAAACGTTCGTTAAAAATTAAAAGTCCTAGTTGCCTTTTTAAGTAACCGAAAAATTCGAGGGCAACTAGGCCTCCTTCTCCACCCCTTATTTCTCAAAATGGTCTGATCAAAACTAAGAGAAAGCCATTTAGCCAAAAAAAGAATTAGTATACAAATTTCATTTTAATAATTTATGTGCGGAGAGCCAAAACCAAACATGCATTCATTCAAAAACGTTCAGAAATTAAATAAAAAAAAAACTAATTTTTTTAGCTGAAAGTAAGGAGCGACATTAAAACTTAAAACGAACAGAAATTACTCCGTATATGAAGTGAGTTGTCCCCTCCGCAATCCCTCGCTCTTTACGCTAAAGTTTGACTCTTTGCCACAATTCTACTTTTTAAAACAATTAAAAGTTTTAGCGTTTTAGTGAAAACTATAATTTTCATATGGTGTAAAATATCGCATATGTAAAGAGGCGGATATTCTGGAGAATCAAGTATATGAAGTATAATATCTGAGATATCACTGAAAAAATAGTGACAAAAATGTTGTTTTATTTTTAGTTCCCATTCTTCCTTTTATTAGATTTCTAAGTAGTTTGAGGTGAGCTCAATTCCTTAAATAGATTTGCTTAATTTATTTGTCACTTATTCTGAGAATGCTAATTAGCAAATTTTACAGGTTTCAAAGTGCTCTATGTTACGATTACACAAAAAAACAAACAAATTTTTCAACTGAAGGTTAAGGAACGACGTTAAACCTTAAAACGAAAAGAAATTGTTCCGTATATGAGAGAGGTTGTCCCCTCCTCAACACCTCACTCTTTACGCTACAGTTTTACCCTTTGTCATAAATCTACTTTATAAACTAATAAAAAACTTTGGCGTAAAGAGTACAGTGTTAATGAGAGGGCAGCCCCTTTCATCTACGGAATGATTTTTGTTCCTTCTAAGTTTTAATGTAGCTCCTTCGAAAAACTTGTTTTTATTGAATTTCTGATGGTTCTTCAAATAAAATTTGGAAATACGTGAGGTACAAAATGGTGTACACAACTTTTTAAGACCGTATGAAAAAACTAATTAATAAAGAAAGACTAAATAGAATTATTTTTCCAATGTGTTGATAATGCAAATTTACCTTTTTGTTCTTGAACTTCCCAAATTCCCCTGTGTCTTTGGTTGTTTCCCTTTCTTTCCTTACATTCAATGACTGTAATATCCTATGATGATATATATTTTTGTTATACTCTGTTTGTTTGATTACATAATGTGCCTTTAAAATATTCGAACATGACTAGGTTAATTCTCTGAAGCTGGCATCAGAACATAGTTTGAAATTGGTCATGGTTCGACCAACTAAATAAATTTTCTGGAAAAGAATTAATCTTCAGACTTACTAAATAAACTTCTGGAAGTAAGCTTTAACTTCATTGCTTAAGCCCCAGCCCTCCATTATCCCATGTACTTTGTGATGTCCCACTCTTGTTTTCACTTTGTGCCCATAAATTGAACAAGTGACGACAAAAACAAGAACATTCATAAGCTTATAAGTTCATAAGTTTTATTATTTCAAATCCAAAAAAAAAATTAAACAACGGTTTCGCACTATAGAAAACCTATAAGGGTTTTCGATCGCGCGAAAGTCCACGCGAATACTTAACTATCAGCTCAACTATTTAACTAAATCTATTATAAATGAAACGGGCTGGTAGCCCGTTTTTGAACTGATTCCAGTTCCTGCATTAAATAGGCGGTTTTTAATACTGACGGGTCCCAGAAGGGACAGGTGTATTCAAGTATGGTGCGTGCGTAGCACGGTATGCCCGTAGAAGACTGTGGGCTTTGCACCCGAAGCGACGTATTTTTGAAAAATGTTTGCATCGATACATTTGCTTTACTGGTCACACTATTAATATAGGTAGTAAAGGTGTAATCACGTGAGAAAGTGACATCTAGTATTATCACCTTACTCACAACAGGGAAAGGAACCTCAAGGGGACTTAGTCTCTCTAGCGGGTTTAGTCTAAGTATTTTTGACTGAACAAAGTTAATAGTTAATTTCGTATCAGAGCACTGTGAACTTAGTAGATTGAATGTGATTTCGGGAAGTTGTTTGGTGGGGACATTGCCATGAAGAAGATAGGGGAGTAAGAGCGAAAAATCGTCAACAAATTTGTATTTGTCAGTATGTTGTACCAGCAAGTAGTTAATGATAGCAAGAAACGGTGTTCCTACCAGTTTAGTCCCTTGCAGGGCACCGCAGGTTATTTTATTGCACGTACATTATGACTTGGTATATAGACGTCACATATTTAGGGAGTCTGCCCTATTTGTATTCATCGATAGTCTGTCTTACTTGCTCTAGTAGCCACCGCAAGATGAACTTTTGCTAGGCATGGGTTAGGGAGATTGGTCTTAAATCATCATACGACTTGGGCATGTTCACTTTGGGAATTGCACGGATGTGAGCCTTTTTCCATGATCTAGAAGGCTCCAGATACAGAGCACATGCATATAAGAACCGGAAGTGGCACGGCTAGGAACAAAGCAAATCCACGTGTGAGCTTTGCAAAGATTTTGCCTGGAAAAAGAGAGGCGTTTGTCTTTACTTTCCTGATTTCGCTGTACACGTCAAATGCACTGAGTGCTATTCTGTTTTCGATGGGACTATCATCAAGAAGTGAGGCTTTCTTCTGGGGATAACAGCTGAAAAGGTGATACAAATGGAGGTGAGAAATGCATTAATGTCTCTAGACCCCAATATTTTCCCATTATCGTCAGATACCTTGACACTGGTTTTCGAAATATTTCTACTCACCACTTTGACAGAGCGATGCCACTTCACAGGTTAAGTGTTGAGCAGGGGGTCAACTTTTTCCCGACCTTACTTGTGTTTTACATTTCTAATCATGTTAACTATTAGGCATCTTTTGGTCGCTCCTTGATTTCCCTTACCGCTCAAGTAAAAGCGGCTGTGTTCACAGATCAGGGTCTTAAAAGTGGGTGTAAGCCATAGCTTGTCGTATTCACTTTAAACTACAGTCTTTGTAAGAAATATCTCGAGGTATTTGGAGTACCATGTTTCACTGAAAGCACACACCATTTGCTCAAGAGAAGCGTCCGCTGAAACCTCTTGGAAGTCATATTCAGCAAACCAGCGGCCATATTCACGGATTGCAAAGTTAGTTGTTGGTCTAGCATTGATCCATGAAAGCTTGGGTTTTCTCTCAGAACTCTTGGCTTTGAGAGATAGGGTATCGTGATCAGAAAAGCCGACTGGTCCAGATGATGTCGCGGGGTGGTATCGGTCCTCAGTGTTTGTAAGAATCAGATAGAGGGTACTGCCACACGAGTGAGTGGGAATGTTCAAAATCTGATTAAGAGAGAGACTGGAGGCTAGCCAAGCTTTCTTTGTTGGTTAAAATCACCTAGCATTTACAAAGCAGGACTGCTGTATCGGCCTCTAAGTGTATCAACCGTTGTTTGGAGGTAGAAAACTAGGTCACGCCTGTCTTGTGCGCTTTCAGGATAATATACAAATGCTGTTATTAAGCATGAAAAATGACGAGACAAGCCCGAGATTTTGTCCATTACCCATATGACCTCATAATCCGGATTTGTGAGTTCAGATAAGAGTTTCAACGAAATGTCTTTCCTCACATATATTCCTCGACCACCGCCGGGCCTGTTGTCACCTCGACTATTTTGAGTACTTAGAAGTTAGTTGGATCCAGCAATCCGTCCTGTAGTCTCATCCAGGTTCCAAATTTCCGTCACAGTAGCAACATCTATGTTGCTGCTACGGAGCAGGATTTTGAAGTCTTCCATCTGGTTAAAAAGGGATCTACAGTTAAACAAGAGGAAAATATGCGAGGTGGGCCTATGGGAAACTATCGGCTTAAGAATAGGTGGGCTGTCCTGGATGGGGCACAAAGGGGTTTGGTCAAATTTCTTCAGATTCGGTATTTTAGTTGTTCTGGATATGTTGATTTTCACCAGATTTCGCTCAAACGTTTGTTTCGGCGAAGGACAATTGTCTCGGTTTGTCACTAATACCGAAATAGCACACCTCGTATGCCTTCTTCTTTCATTTTCCCCTGCCCGTTATCCACGTTTCCTTCGAGTCGATTTGTTTCCAGTGATTGACAATTCGCTATCTGTGAGTAATACAGATAGATGGTGCTAAAATAGTGGAAAGGAAACGCAACTTTATTAAGTCAGTTTTTGCACCGCGACGGCTTCAACATGAGTGATTCTTGTACTCAATAATAAAGCAGAAAAAGCTACATAGGTCATATCATTATCACCATGAAGAACCAACTTTCGCCCAGGTTTTATGTTTTAAAGTCACTCCTTACTTTCAGTTGAAAGAAAACTTGTTTCTTTTTTTTTTTTATTTAATTTCATACAGATGGGCACAGGTGTTTCATTGCAAATTATGACCTGGCACCACGACGCAAATCGAAAAATGTATCATCATTTTGCCTAGCTCTGCAATTAAGCAGGTCACTATTAAATTGGTGTACCGATTCTGCAGGACGTAATTAAAAATCTCTTGCAAACATTTACACACAATAGACTTAATGAAGTGATAATCTCCCGCCTTACTGATGCAAGATTCACTTTTCTCACCAGCTCTTTCACAAATGAGGCAAACACAGTTACAACAGTATCATCAACAAACAACGTAAGACATTCAACTTTCAAATAAAAACGCATAAGATCAGCATACACGAGGTAAAGCAGTGGACATAACACTGACCTTCGTGGCATTCCAAATGACACTGAAAATGTTGCTGAACTTGCATCATTCAATATTATTCTAAGAGATCTCCCTATGAGATAGCTATCAAACCACTTTTCGTGGAGACTTAACGAACCAATCCAACTTAGTAGCGGTTGAAAATCCACTGTGCCAAATGCTTTGCAAATATCTATAAAATACAGACAGTATCATGGTGCACAATAATTGTGTTTGGGCGTAGTTTGCTACCACCTTCAAACAACAGTAAAGGTGCTGTAACTGGGCATACGACAATTATTTGATTCGATAAGTTGTTGCAAAGCATTTATTGTCGAGTACCCTTTGTGAAATGCAATTTGGGTCTCACTCAGAAAACTATTAACCTCTAGAACTATATTGACGCATATAAGTAACTTTTTCTAATAGTGTCAAAAACAATGGAAGAATCGAAATCGGTCTCCAATTCTCAATCCACTTTTTAGGGCTACCTTTATGAATTGGTATCACTTTTGTAAGTTTTAGCTACTATTTTCAAAACTCACCGTAGCAGTAAGCCACTTGAAACCAACACAGCTAAGCAAACTCCTCCTCCATCCCAATCTATTCAAAGCCTCCATCTCTACACCATCCCAGAAAGTTCGTACTTCCTTGATGTGTTTCTTCATGGCATCCTTCCACCCCAACTGTGGACAAACTGCTTCCCTTTTCAGTCCGTGAGCAATTCCTCTGAAAATAATTTAGCAAACCCTCTACCGTCATTCGAATTGCCCAAACGGCAGAATCATACCTGACAACTGTCATAACCGTAGCTTCAAATATTCTAATCTTGGTTCACAGACTTATATTCCTATTCTTTTGAACTTTTTTTTAATTATGAAAAACCACCCACGCCCCTGGTGATTCAATCTTCATCTGCAATCTTCATCCGTTTTTCGGAACGCTCATGCTTCAGAACCGAATTTGACAGCCCCCCCCCCAGATTTTACCTGCAGGATCAAGGAAGCAAATTGGTCGTTAGGAAAACTTGCACTTTCCATACATTAAGAACTGCGAAACCTTAAAAAATTCCTGGAAACCAAGCACGGAGATTTTCTGGTAGCAGCAGGATATGGAAGGGCTGGAGATTCCTTGTCAATGTTTTAGTTGCTTCTGAAGCCTCATGAAAACTAACGTAGAGTAAAATTAGTGTAAAGATCCAAAATTAAAGGGATTATCATAAGCAGCGCAATAGTGATGCCAAGAAAAGAGCTATGTGGATGTAACGTTTTATTTATTTTATCATTTAAAACTTTGGAAGGAGCTCTTTCGATTGGAAATTGAAAGTTTAAGTCCCCTTGTTTAGAGTTAAAAATCATTGGAGGGTAGCTGCCCTCCTCTTACCCTCATTAATTCCTCAAATATATCTAATCAGACTTTTGAGAAAGCCATTTTGCTCAGGCATAATTGAAAAAGTCTAGTAGCTATGTCTCTGTGGATGTAAGTCCCGTAGAGCCCTTGGAGAATGGGCTGTAAGTTATGCAATTCGCCCGTCATAGTATCTGTTATCATGCAATATAGAAAGTTTAACCTTTAGTATTTAAAAGACTAATTATAATATGCTAAAACCTTCAGATAATGTTAAGGGGAGTTTAAAACTATTTAAAAACATGTTAAATGTATACATGTTGTCGAAAGGGCTTTAGGCAGGAATGACTGAGATTATTTAGTTGGATGAAATCAGCTTTATGGGAATGAATGAAGGGAATAATCAAACCAAAAAGGTAGTATTTGTAACGCTACTACTACTACTACTACTACTAATGCTGCTGCTGTTATTGCTACCACCACCACTACTACTATAACTATTACTTCTGCAGTGATTACTACTAAGGCTGAGAATATGGAGGTTAAAGTTTGATGAAATGTTGACGTAAAAGTTGGATTATAGCAAAAAATGCTATGAGTATGCATATTGTCAAAAGTGAGTACCAGCAATATCTCAGCGTGTGTTGGCATCATCTTAATAACGGCCTACCGTATCAAGCAGAAAATTTCTCGGTATGATGAGGGGGATGTTCAACTGCCTAAAAGGCAATATGTGAATACTACATTTGCTATTATTAGCAATACATACTACACTGCTGCTATTACTAATAGTATTACTATTAATCTTACTACCACTACTAGTAGTTACACTCCTACAATTACCACTGTCGAACTAAACCCTTTCAGTTGAACTAAATGAAAAAATGAAAGTAGCATTCAGGTTGTCAAAAGGGTACATCGGCAATACCATAGCAACGTTTTACAGTATCAACTTGAAACTTCCAGGGCTTGATGAGGGGGATTTTTAACCGGACCAAGCGCACTGCGTGCATATTGTTACAGGTACTAGTATTACTACTACTACTCCTAGTATTTCTGCTAATATTACTACTGCTACTGGTAGTAATGCTCCTCTTGCTTATGCTGCAAATAAGGCTAGGTCTAAGGATTTTGCCTAAGGGTTAAAAGGTAAAAAATTCAGAAAATATTGAGGGGTAAGTTGTACTGAATAAAAACAAACTCTGCGCATGCAGATTGTCAAAAGGGCGTATTGGCAATATCTTAGGAACGGCTTGGAGTATGAAGTTGAAAGTTACAGGCTTGTTGCAGGGGATGTTGAGCTAACTAAAAGGCAATACTTGCTTAATACCACTATTACTTCTGCTCCTAATACTACTACTGCTGCTACTGTCAATATTATTATTACTGCTAATACTAATACTAAAGCCAAAGCTAGGGTATTGCGGTCAAAATTTCAGGGTATGTTGAGAAAACGCTAAACTATATTAAAAGAACACTGTCTGCATGCAGGCTGTTAAAAGGGAACATCAACAATACCCTCTTGAATTGCTTACGAAAATAAGTTGTTTCTTTCAGCGTGTGCTGAGGAAGATATTGAAAACAACAAAACGTGCTATTTGCGTACTGCTTCTAATGCTACTACTATAAAACTATTGTTACCATGCTACGATACCACTATACAACTATTTCTACTAACGAAGGTAAGGGAATTAAAGAGAAGCTTTTATTGAATGTTTATGGGGATGTAGGACTAAATCAAAACATCTTTGAGCATCCAGATGGTCAAAAGAGTGCATCAGTAATAGTAAAGGAACAGCTTAGATTATTTTGGTGAAATATTTAAGGTATGTTGAGATAAATTTTGAAATAATCAAAAGGTATTTTTTGCATGCTACTACAATTATTAATACTACTACGATTACTGAACTACGTAAGCTAATCATACTGACGTTAAAATTACAAGGAAGGCTTAGGGGAAGTGTCATTTAAATAAAAAACTGTGGGTATTCAGGTTTTTAAAAGGGCATAATAGCAATATCCTAGGAACGACTGAGAGTAGCCTACTAAGTTAAAACTTTCAGGGCATATGGAGTGGGATATTAAAGTAACCAAAAAAGAATATCTGTGTGATATCACTATTGCTACTATTGACGGCTACGACACCTACTTCTACTGTGGCTAAGGTTATTACGGTGAAACTTTCGGAGAAGAATTGGAGGGATGTTGAATTAAATTATACACACTGTGTGCATTCAGGTTGTCAAAAGGAAGTATATAGAGGCGAAGCCAAGGAAACAATGTGAAAAACATCATGAAAAAACAATGTGAATAAAAAACTTAGTGAATTATATGGTTTAACTCCCTGTTGTGTCAATGTCATGAATGAGCGCTATGCATAGTTTGAACTTATCCTTCAGATTTTTAAGCGTAAAAAATTCAAAATGCTTATGCTAAATTACTCTCAAGGGGAAAAACTGGACGCCACAGATTAAGCCTTCTTGAAATTACAAAAAAATGAATTTTAACTCTTTGGGGAATAATCAGGTTTTGGCCGAATTAGAAGCTCTAAACAGGGCAGAGTAAGGGGAAAGTACAAATGAGAATGAGAGATTCGGGCCACTTAACGCTTTCATGATTTTGTTGAAGTATTAAGTTCTATAGAAATATTCTAAAGTATATGTAAATTTCGGTGTCCTGTCTAAACATTTCATTCCAATGGCACTGTTGATTTCTGCCAGCCGAAACTAGTTTGTGTCAAAATTTAAGCTGTGAATGCTGAATTAGTCTTCAAAAAGCTTATTTAACAGTATTCAAATATAAGAAACAATTTATTTGAAATAGCTAGAAATTTATGTTATAGAAATAGGAATTTCCTATTGAAATACTTGAAAGTCAGTAATCGTTCAAAGCTACAAGGACGGTTTCTATATGCACTACCAGACGGGTACTTCAAAATCCGGATTCCTCAGATCCCGAATAAAGTTCCTAGCTTTTATGTTCAGAATAAGGACCTTGACTTACTTATCTGGAATAAAGACTTTCAATTCGATTCCCTCCAGAAAACCCAAGGCGGCACTCATCCATTAGTCCACCAAGAAGCCATCCGAGGGGTCAAATACTTGAACTCACCACTTAAGATTTTGGGGTATCTTAGGCACTGGGAAAACTTAAAATAGGTTTGCGCAGTGAAATCTGCAAAAAAAAAAAAAAAAAAAAAAAAAAAATCAGGAGAACACATTAGTTTGGGATATTGAAATTGAATTAGTGTTTGTTTGAGCCAAAATTAATAAGAGAAATTTAAATATGACTGTTTTGTTTCTGGATATCACAAAGTGAGAGCAATGACACATTCAGCCAAACATTCGCTATTACAATAACATATCCTTCGACACGGGTATTTCCAAAAAAGTATATAAAAATCTTCCAAAAGAAGGGTAAAGTTGACAGATGGATAATAACAATTTAAAATAAAATAATAAGCTATCAATTCAAAAAATTAAGTCAACCACATTACAAAAAATTATTATTTATGCTAAGAATGTCACGAAAATGAGCAGTAAATCATCTTTCGAACCCATACGAACAGTTTCCAAGCCCATCACCGTAAGGGTAATCCACTATGTCCCCCATACCCGTAGCCATGAAGACCATGTACCCCGGTCTAAATCAATACCCTCATTATCTGGGTCTGCAGCTATAATCTCCACCAAGTCGGTAGTCGAGTAGACATCCAAAGCCAAGTATTCCCGACCTAGTTTCTTTATCTTGTTTGGTGTCCAGTTGATCTTTAACCAACCTGTTGGGTTTCTACTTGGGGTGTATCAGCTTGTTAGATTTCTAGTTGAGCTCTTGCAATAATTATAATAATGACAAATGAGCAGCACCTATGATATACATAAAGTGACTCTCTCCCCTCACTGTTCCCTCAGAAGATAGCTCAACAGAAGACTATTCAGAAGGTAGGCAAGTAAGACCGTCAAATTCCTGACGAGCTTATATTTGTCAGGAAAGTAAAGACATATCTGTTGAAAATTTTTTTAGCTGAAGGTTTTGTCTGATTGTGTGGTCATCATAACCTTGCAAATTATAGTCTTTCCTGGGGATCTTTCATTGGTTGCAATGACTATATCATGCATGGACTATTTATTAGAGATAATGGAGAGTCAGTTGAGGATGAGCCCTTATACGGCTAAATAATCTACTATTATGATAGTTCTAATTCTCTATCAATTTTCTTTCTATTCCGAATTTTTCAAAATAAAATTTAACTTATACCTTATTTTATTTTCAAATTTTAATTCTTATCCTTCAGGTAAATCAAATCACGAAGTCATATTTGTTCCAGGGGTCAACAGCATACACATATTAGGGGATGGGGAAGATAATTTGAGCTCGGTAATAATGTTTACTTCAATATATCTTAACTTAAACACTTAAATAGGATGTAGGCAAATTTAGCAGTTTCAATTTTCATAATGAAACAGTCTTACTGAATTTGGGTGCGTTGTATTTAACTTATAAACTTAAATCAGCCTCCGATCAATCTGAATCTTAAAATGGGCACTAGAAGATCTGATTTCCAATCAAATATGCATATTACAGAGCTTTTAAGATCAACTTTTTCCATACATACCTTATATGCACCAAGGGCATAAATAACAACCCTTATCCTGAGGTCTTTTTTTTGGGCGGGGGTCTTTTTTTTTTAACTGAAAGTAAGGAGCGACATTAAACCTTAAAACGAACAGAAATTACTCCGTATATGAAATGGGTTGTCCCCTCCGCAATCCCTCGCTCTTTGCGCTAAAGCTTTTAATTATTTTAAAAAGCAGAATTGTGGCAAAGAGTCAAACTTTAGCGTAAAGAGCGAAGGATTGCGGAGGGGACAACCCATTTCATATACGGAGTAAATTCTGTTCGTTTTAAGTTTTAATGTCGCTCCTTACTTTCAGGTAAAAAAAAAATAGTTTGTCTTATGTAATTTCTGAACGTTTTTGAATTAATGCATGTTTGATTTTGGCTCTCCGCACATAAATTATTAAAATGAAATTTGCATATTAATTCCTTTTTTGGCTAAATGGCTTTCTCTTAGTTTTGATCAGACGATTTTGAGAAATAAAGGGTGGGGAAAGAGGCCTAGTTGCCCTGCAATTTCTCGGTTACATAAAAAGGCGACTATAAATTTTAAGTTTTAACGAATGTTTTTATTAGTAAAAAATATACGTAACTTAAGAATTAACTTACGTAACAAACTTTTATATTCTTAAATTTTTATTATGTATATGAGGGGGTTTGTACCCTCTTTAATATCTCGCTCTTCACACTAAATGGTTAGTCTTGTCCCAATTCTGTAAGAATGACCCCTGAATCAGAAAGGCCGTAGAATAAATAGTTGAAATTACTAAAAATACTATAGCATAAAGAGAGAGGTATTTATCTCCTCCTAGATACCTCGCTCTTTGTGCTAAAGTATTTTTAGAACCCTAATATGCGTAATAATCTCTGTTTGTTTTAAGTTTCAATGCTACTCTTTACTTTCAATTGAAAAAACTTTTCCATGTGTATTTTTTCATTGTTTCTTTTTATAGTAATTTTAGCAAATCCTGCGCCCTTTTCATTGAATTTCTGTTCCCCCATGACATATTTCTCCAACGAAAGATCCTCCCACATAGCCCCCTCCCCTCAACCCCGCCCCCAAGACCCAAAAAACATCCCATGAAAACGTCTGTACACTTCCCAATAACTGTTATCACATGTAAACACTGGTCGAAGTTTGTAACTTGCAGCCCCTCCCCCAGGGACTGTGGGGGAGTAAGTCATTCCCAAAGACATAGTTATTATGATTTTTGACTATGCGGAAAAAAGTGGCTATCTCAAAATTTTGATCTGTTGACTTTGGGGAAAAATGAGCGTAGGAGGGGGCCTAGGTGCCCTTCAATATTTTTGGTCACTTAAAAAGGGCACTAGAACTTTTCATTTCCTTTAGAATAAGCCCTCTTACGACATTCTAGGACCACTTGATCGAAACGATGACCCCTGGGAAAAAAAAAACAAAAAAAAACAAATAAACACGCACCCGTGATTCGTCTTCTGGCAAAAAATACAAAATTCCACATTTTTGTAGATAGGAGCTTGAAATTTTTGCTATAGCGTTCTCTGATAGACCGAATGCGATGGTGTGATTTTCGTTAAGATTCTATGACTTTTACGGGGTGTTTCCCCTTTTCCCAAAATAAGGCAAATTTTTTCAGGCTCGCAACTTTTGATGACAAAAACTGAAGTTGATGAAACTTTCATATTTAAAATCAGCATGAGAATCCAATTCTTTTGATGTATATTTTAGCATCAAAATTCCGTTTTTTAGAGTTTTGTTTACTATTGAGCCGGGTCGCTCCTTATGAATAAAATGAATCAGGCTGAAAATTTAAAATATGTTCCTTTAATTTATGGATCATATTTAACCAGTAATTCCAGGAAATACAGAGTACCAAAAAGCGGACCATGTATCAAATTGACCTTAATTTATCTGTACTCTGTATTTCATCGAATTTCTGGTGAAATATGATTCATTTTTCACTTTTCATTTTTGAGACAGGCCTTTTGGTGGATTTTCTTTTTGGTGGAGCCTGTCTTAAAAATGAAAAGTAAAAAATGAATAATATTTAACCAGAATTTCGATGAAATACAGAGTACAGATAAATTAAGGTCAATTTAAAAAAAATGAAAAGTGAAAAATGAAAAGTGAAAAAAGAAAACTGAAAAATGAAAAATGAATCATATTTAACCAGTAACCAGTAATTCGATGAAATACAGAGTACAGATAAATTAAGGTCAAATTTCAAAAGTGAAAAATGAAAAATGAATCATATTTAACCAGTAATTCGATGAAATACAGAGTACAGATAAATTACGGTCACTTTGCTAAATGGTCCGCTTTTTGTCATAAAAATAAAAAGTGTTTAGGTTATTGCTGTTTTACATTTCACATTTCATATTTTACATTTCAGCAATTTCTCTTTAATTTTTTCCTTGGTTCTCATCATTTTACATTCTGCTTGTTGGTAACCAGGTGTTCAATTTCTGTCGTGCTCTTATTTTTGCTACTTTGACCGTGTCATTTTAGACGGCCAACTATAGCGACAACTTAGCAAAAAGAAAAAAAAAGAAAGTCCTGCGCTTTAAAAGACTGGGAAAGCAATCCTGTAATGAGATAAGCAATCTGACAGTTGCTTTCTATCACTTTCTTTTATTTCAGAGTGCACTAGAACTAATAGATGTGTGGTGAAAAAGAGTACGCCGATATTGGAGGCCTTGAACCGTTTATTGGCGTGTTTATTGTTCTTTTCATTTTGTTCCTTCTTTAGGGGAAATGTGATAAGTTATGCCTGGTTGGCCAGGTCGATCAAAAGATGGCAAGCCAGAAACAACACTTTGGCGAAAGCCAGAAACCCGACCTTTTAACTGGGGGCCGATTGGACACCTTCCTGGGGCACCGATTGTTCCGGTTTCCCCAATAATACCGAAGCAGTCACCCGAGAAGAGGGCTGGGATTGATGATTATTTCAAACGAGGCCGCTACTCCTATGCTCTTGCCCAGCCAAGATATGAAAAAGAAAAGTTTTATACAAGCCCATTTAGCAACACCAGCTTTCATTATAAGGTTAGTACAGGAAACTTACTTCTTTTTTTTTTTTTTTTAGTGTATCCTAGACAAGCCTTCGGTGATCAGGACTTGGCATCCCAAGTGACATCCTATTCATTGTAGCCAATATTAATTAAATTCCATAAATTGAGCAGCACGTGGGTCCAATCTTAAGAGGGGGACGTGGTGGGTATGTAATTTGGCGGAAGGGTCAAGGTTAAAAAACTACAAACTTTTCACTGAATTCTTCATATGGTTTTGGTACAATCTCTTGGAAGGGTTCATCCTACCACCACTATTTCTTTGTTTAAACATTTGACAGTAAATGTACCTGAATAAAAGAATAAAACCAACGATTTTACTAAATATTAAATTTAAAAAAAGTTTTTATTTTAACTGAAAGTAAGGAGCGACATTAAACCTTAAAACGAACAGAAATTATTCCGTATATGAAAAAGGCTGTCCCTTTCTCATCTCCCCTCTCTTCACGCTAAAGTTTTATATTGTTTCAAAAAGAAGAATTGTGAGAAATAGTCAAACTTTAGCGTAAAGAGCGGGGCGTTGAGGAGAGGACAGCCCCTTTGATATACGGAATAATTTCTGTTCGTATAATGTCGCTTCTTACTTTCAGTTCAAAAATTCTTTTTTATTTAATACCTGAATGTTTTTGAAATAATGCAAGTTTTGATTTTGGCTCACCTTACATGAATAATTAAAAATAAATCTGCATTTTAATTTCACTTCTTTTGGCCAAATGGCTTTCTCAAGGTTTAGATCGTACGATATTGGGAAAAAAGAGGCGGGGAGGGGGCCTAATTGCCCTCCAATGTTTTTGATTACTTAGAAAGGCCACGAAAACTTTTAATTTTATTTACAAACGTTTTTTATTAGTAATAATTATATGTAACTTACAAATTAACATAAGTAATAAACTTCTCTATTCGTATTTTTTTATTACTTATATAAAGAGGTTTGTCCCCTCGTCAATACCTCACTTTCTACACTAAAGTTCAAATTTTATTCCTAACTCTTTAAGAATGACCCCTGAATCACAAAAACCGTTTAATTACACAATAAAAAGCTTTTTTAAAACAACTAAGAATACTTTAGCGTAAAGAGCGAAGTATTGAGGAGGGGACGAGCCCTTTCATACACGTAACAATTTCTCTTCGTTTTAAGTTTTAATGCTGCTCCTTACTGTTAAACAGTTTGCTTTTTTATTTACGTCCTTGTTATTTGTTAAATAACGCTGAAAAAAACAGCGCATGCTTCATAGAAATTCTCTTCCCCCATGACAAATTTCACCATTAAAAGATACTCTCACATAACCCTCACCCCCCAACCCCTCACCACCAGAAAAAATCCCCTTGAAAACGTCTGTATATTTCCCGATAACCAATGGTGTACGCAAACAATGGGCAAAGTTCATAACTTGTAGCCCTTCCCTTGGGAACTGTGGGGGATCAAGTCGTTCTCAAAGACAGAGTTAATAGATTTTTTGACTATGCTGAACAAAATACCCATCTCCAAATTTTTATCCAGTGACTTTAGGAAAAATGAGCGTGGGAGGGAGTCTCGTTCCCTCCAATTTTTGGTCACTTAAAAAGAACACTATAACTATTAGTTCCTGTTAGAATGAGTCGTCTCACCACATTCTAGGACTACCAGGTCGATACGATCAACCATGGGAAATAATAGTAATAAAAAGAAAGAAAATTAAACCGCATCCGTGATCTTTCTTCTGGCAAAAAATACAAAACTCCTCATTTGTGCAAATAGGAGCTTGAAATCTCTACAGCGAGGCAATCTAATACGCTGAATCTGATGGTGTAATTTTCTTTAGAATTCTATGAATTTTAGGGGGTGTTCCCCTTTTTTTGAAAATAATACCAATCCTCGCGGGCTCCTAACTTTTGATGGGCAAGACTAAATTTGACGAAGCTTATATATTTAAAATCGACATAAAATTTCAATTCTTTTGATGTATTTATTGGTATCAAAAATCCGTTTCTTAGAGTTTCAGTTACTATTGAGCCAGGTCACTTCTTACTACAGTTAATTACCAAAAACTGTTTGATTAGATAAAATAAGTAAGGATTTTTTTTTAGCTACAAAGGTGTACATGAAAAGGTATATCTTGTTTGTTTAACTCTAGCACCCATTTTGTCTGGCAGGGTATATATCAAAAGAAGTAATAGAACTATATAACTAGATACTAAAAATGAAAATAAAAGTTTATTTTATTGAGTATCCTAAATCACTTTTAAATTTCAAGGATTCTTTTTAAGGGACATCGTTAAGGGGGCAAGGGGGGCAGTTGCCAGTTCCAATAATATGGAAAAAATATCATATATCCCATTTCTCTTGACCATCCGAATATGGACCCTCTGGCCCCCTTGCCCCAATAAAAATGCTGGAGATCTACCCCTGCTCCTCTTTGTGGTAGTTTCTGCTCGTTTTAAGTTTAACTTAAAACGAGTTAAACTTAAAGCGAGTGTATTTGTTAATGTTTATAAATTTAATATGTGTTTAGGAAGTAGGGTTATTGTGAAAATAAACGTCATCGTCGACTCATTATGGTCAAAGGAAATTCATAAAGTATATCCAATTTATTCATTGTTTCTATTCTTCATCATTTCTGTTGAATGTTAATATTTTCAATAACAAAGCTTTTTTAATGAACGTAAAAAACAAATATGAAACTTAAACAGAAATTACTGCATCATGGTTTATGTAGCATATTTTGGAAAATTTTTTTGAACCTCCCCAATTTTGAACCTCCCCAATTTTGACATATATGACATATTTTGAACCTCCCCAATTTTGATAGAGTAGCACTCTACTGAATACTAATTCTGCTTTTTAGTGTCTTTTTTTTAGTGAATTAAGATTGCGAAATAAAATTTATTATTTGATGGCCTGTAAAAAAAACTATTAAAAGGCTTATAAACTATATTTTTTTTGTTCATGCTGCTTAAAAGTTTTCTGCTCTTAATACTGTTTTGTTGCGTCATTTTTGAGTTTTCAGTCAGCGAACCAATTATAAAACCTGTCAGGGGGCTTGAAGTATGAATACAAAACGGGGGGTTGTAATCTTCAGGTTTGAGTGGCCATAGATATTATGATGACACCCTTTTTATGTTTTCCAGCCCTTCTGTTCAAGAAATAGAGCCCAAGGTTCCATATATAGGTGCCATATGGTATTCTAAAATGGCGCAATCCATTAAAATTTATTCAAACATACAAGATTTAAAAGGAATTATTCAAATGAACCCTGAAACAACTCCCTATAGATTGACTGTTTTCCACTATCAACAAAAAAAGAAAACACTAAAGGGAACATCACAGAAGTGATTTTCTTCTTTGTTCAAGGTGGGGGTTGCAATTTTCTTACGTAGGACTTTTGATCATACTGATCCCTGTGGTACACTTTAAAATTTGAGTTCTGCTCTCGTTGGTTTCAGACCTTTTTCAAAAATCCTATAAAATTGTTGTCGCAGCGAAATTCTGCTATGAAGATTAACTGTGAAAATACAACCGACTACAAAGGGCAAAATTTTTTCACAAGATAGCCTCTTAAATAAGCGTTTTAAACTTTTGGTTGCTATGGACAGGGGGTCACTCCTTACTACACCACTTGTGATACTTTGTCACTAATCTTGCATGTAACCAGTTCAGTGAGCCTGCCGTTTATTCATGTCCTAAAAAACTTGATGTTATTAATGGGAAATCTGTCGTTTTTCTACAGCCACCCGTTCAGTGAGATCATCTTCAATCACCTCAAGGGATCAAGGGGAAAAAGCAAAAAAATTAATTGACATGAATTCGACATATGCTAAAGAGGTAACAAATCCAAAAAGGAAAATTCTTGAGAACCGGAGAAACCTTTAGCCCCCTCACTCAAAATCTAGGACAAATTCTTGGCTCTACCCCATCTAAAGAGAAAAAAATGTCTTAGATCAATAGGGCTGTAGGTTTTCTTATTCTTCTTTTTTTCACCTAGGATATTTAAGAAATAAGGCTCAGACAATCAGCAAATACTAGGTCCCCTAGAAAAAAAATGGCCATCTAATAAGTGTGTGAAAATTCCCAGAGAGCTCGTATTTACATTGTGATTTTCCTGCGTTCACATAAAAGCTGTATCAGCTTCTAGTAAACATTTGAACTTTAGCCACGACAGCTGTGACAGAGAATCTCGAAATTAACCCGAGATAACACTTATCGCCTCCTGACAGACAAATAGTGCTAGATTACTAATTGACAAAATTAAAAATAGAATTTCCATTTGCCCTTTATACTGATCGCCAATGGTTTGCTTCATTTAAGAATGTTTTACATTTAGACTTATGAACAATTCAGGTACATCTTTTTAAATTTTTAAAAATTACGTACTATTTGAATTGCTTAAAAGGCTTTAAAATTGAATATTAATTTGAATTTATTTCAATAATTGAAATATAAATTGAAAACTCTCAGGTTTATTGCAGCGTAGCACTTAACCTTTCAATAAAAAGACTTCTTTTAGAGAAAAAGCTTTTTTTTCAATTAATTTTTCTTGGGTTGAACTTGACATAGTCTTTTTGATTGGTTAAGAAAACAATTTTTAAATGTTTTCGATTTTCAAACAGTTCGTGGTAACGAACTGAGCGACCCGGCTCAATAGTAAACGAAACTCTAAATTACGGAATTTTGATGCTAAAAGATACACAAAAAGAATCGAATTTTCATGCTGATTCTAAATATATTAGTTTCATTACATTTAGTCTTTGTCATCAAAAGTTATGAGCCTGAGAAAATTTGCCTTATTTTGGAAAATAGGGGGAAACATCCCCTAAAATTCATAGAATCTTAACGAAAATCAAACCATCGCATTTGGCGTATCAGAGAACCCTATAGCAAAAATGTCAAGCTCCTAGCTACAATAATGTGGAATTTCATATTTTTTGCCAGAAGACAAATCACGGGTGCGTGTTCATTTGTTTGTTTGTTTTTTGTTTTTTGTTTTTTTCCCCAGGGGTCATCGTATCGACCAAGTAGTCCTAGAAAGTCGCAAGAGGGCTTATTCTAACTGAAATGAAAAGTTCTAGTGCCCTTTTTAAGTGACCAAAAAATTGGAGGGCACCTAGGCCCCCTCCCACGCTCATTTTTCCCCAAAGTCATCAGATCAAAATTCTGAGATAGCCATTTTATTCATAATAGTCGTAAAACCTAATAACTATGTCTTTGGGGACGACTTACTCCCCCGCAGTCCCCGTGGCAGGAGTTGCAAGTTACAAACTTTGACCTGTGTTTACATATAGTAATGGTTACTGAGAAGTGTACGGATGTTTTCAGGGGTATTTTTTGGTTTGGGAGGGAGAGTTGAGGTGGGGGGGACTACGTGGGAGGATCTTTCCATGGAAAAACTTCTCATAGGGGAAGAGACTTTCAATGAAGGGGGCGCAGGATTTTTTAGCATTATTTAAAAAAACAATGAAAAAATAAAAATTAAAAGTTTTTTTCTACTGAAAGTGAGGAGCAGCATTAAAACTTAAAACGAGCAGAAATTATTGCGCATATGAGGGGTTTACCTCCTCTTAATACCTCGTTCTTTACGCTAAAGTATTTTTAGTAATTTCAACTATTTATTCTACGGCCTTTGTGATTCAGGGGTCATTCTGAAGGAATTGGGACAGTATTTAAGCTTTAGTGTAAAGAGCGAGGTATCGACGTTGGTTGAACTCCCTCATATACGCAATAAAAACATACGAATATAGAAGTTCGTTGCGTAAGTTAATTCGTAAATTACGTATATTTTTTACTAATAAAATGTTCGTAAAAAAATTAAAAGTTCTAGTTGCCTCTTTAAGTAATCAAAAAATTGAAGGGCAACTAGGCTTCCTCCCTCCCTCCTTTTTTCTCAAAATCTTTCGATTAAAACTATGAGAAAGCCATTTAGCCAAAAAACATTAATATGCAAATTTTGTTTTAATTATTTATGTGCGGAGAGCCAAGATCAAAACATGCATTAATTAAAAAACGTTCAGAAATTAAATTTAAAAAAACTAATTTTTTTAAATGAAAGTAAGGAGCGACATTAAAACTTAAAACGAACAGAAATTACTCCGTATATGAAATGGGTTTTCCCCTCCGCAATCCCTCGCTTTTTACGCTAAAGCTTTTAATTGTTTTAAAAAGCAGAATTTTGACAAAGAGTCAAACTTTAGCGTAAAGAGCGAGGGATTGCGGAGGGGACAAACCATTTCATATACGGAGTAATTTCTGTTCGTTTTAAGTTTTAATGTCGCTCCTTACTTTCAATTAAAAAAAAACTTGTTTTCTTAAATTTAATCCTCTATAAGAATCTATAATTTGATTTACTTTATATATTTGAAAAACTTGTGGGACAATTTAAAAAATAAGTTATATTATATGCTTTGGATTGATGTGTGTAGGGAAAAATACTTAAATATATGGGTTGAAAACCAGCATAGTCTTTGAGGTTTTTTAAAGCTGACAGAATTGTAGTTTCCATCTTGTTATAACCTTGAGTATAGACTGAATAATACAATATCCCCTTCACATATCTTGGAAGTACCAACATAATTCTCTCAAGTTTTTCTGAGATATAGGAGATACACGCTTCTGATGCCGTTGGAGGTACATATTGCATTTTGTTATTAGTAGAAGTAGAAGTTTTATAAATAGTAGTAGTAGCAGTAGTAGTAGTAGCAGCAGCAGTAATAGTAGTAGTGATAGTAATAGTAGTAATTGCATAAGATTTAGTTTTAAGGTTGGTAGTTGTAGAAGTGCAAGTAGTTGTACAAGTAGTAGTGGTAGCAATAGTAGTAGAAGTAGCAGTAACGGTAGTAGTGGCAATTGTAGATGTAGTAGCAGCAGTAGTAGTAGTAGTAGCTGTAGTAACGGCAATTATAGTTGTTGTTATAGTAGTAGTAGTAGTAGCAGTGCAGTAGTAATAGTAATGGCAGTAGTAGAATAGTAGAAGTAATAGTAGAAGTAGCAGTAGTAGCAGCTTCAATAGTAGCAAAAGTAGCTGTAATAGTAGCAGAACCGATTATTTTGTAGGACTACCTGTACCTTTAGAAACCAATGCGCCACCGTACGGCACTACCGTCTCTTAAACATGAGGCTCAATCTTTGTCTAGATTTTTGATAATTCTAAATCAATTCACTATCTCAGAATTGTCATACAATAGCTTTTTTGGCCTTCTTTTGGCTAGAATTGTTGTTTTGCACAACGAAAAGACTGAAAACACCGCATTGCCTCGCATTGCCGGGGGATAACCGTTATTTTGTAGGAGTAACTGCACCTTTGGAAATTAATGCACCATTCTACGGAATTACTGCCTCTGAAACAGGAGGATCAATATGTGTATAGTTTTTTGGGCAATCCAAAATCAATTGACTTTCTCAGAATTGTAACACAGTAGCTTTTTGGCCTTCTTTCGGCTAGAATTTTTTGTTTGCACCACAAAAAGACTGAAATCACCGCTTTGCTAGGGGACAGACATTTTGGCTAAAATAAATGTCTCTGTTAACCGTTATTTTTCAGGACTACCGGCACCATTAGAAACCAATGCAGCATCGTATGCCATTGCTGCATCTGAAACTGGAGACTCAATATGTGTATGGATTTTTGATCATTTTCAATCAATTGACTATCTTACAATTATCACACAACAGCTTTTTGGCCCTCTTTTGGCTAGAATCGTTATTTTGCACCACGAAATGACTGAAAACGCAACTTTGGTTTGGGATAGTCGTTTTGGCTAAAATAAATTTCTATGTTAACCCTTATTTCGTAGGACTAACTGCACCTTAGAAACCAATGCGTCACCGTATGTATTACTGCCTCTCAAAAGAGGAGGCTCAATATGCGTATATTTTTTCAGTAATTCTACACTAATTGACCATTTCAGAGTTCACATAATAGCTTTTTGGACTTCTTTGGGCTACCATTGTTGTTTTGCAACATGAAATGACTGAAAACATCGCTTTGCTGTGGGACCGTCTATCCGGCTAAAATAAATATCAATGTTTACTATTATCTTGTAAGACTAACTACACCTTTAGAAACCAATGCACCACCATAGGGCATTACTGCCTCTAAAGCAGCAGGCTCAAAACGCTTCTAGTTTTTTCTTTAATTTAAAATCAAATGACTATCTCAGAATTTCCGCACAATAGCTTTTTGGCATTCTTTTGGCTAGACTCGTTGTTTTGCACCACGAAATGTTTGAAAATGCCGCTTTGCTGTGGGACAGTCTTTTTGGCCAAAATATATATCTATGTTAGCCGTTCATTTTGTAGGACTACCTGCACCTTTAGAAATGAATGCGCCACTTAAAAGCATTTCTGCCCCTCTGGCACCCCTCATATTTCCTAAGACATTTTTAAATATTTTTTTTTTAATAAAGTGATATCCAATTCCACTTCCCACGCTTCTGAACCCGGTTACAAAGGTTGCAAATTTGATTCTGCCGGCTTCCAAACCAGTTCAATCTATTCCAGTTCCTACTACGCCCCATCAAATCTCAATTCTAAATCTGGGCCTGGTTGCGTCGGGTCCAGATTTCTCGCTTCTGCCCTACGATTCAAACATTTTGATCTCGCTAATTCCACTCCAAGCTTTCATTGATTCCAAGATTTTGTATGCTGCTGCCTCTGTGGTTAGCTATGGCTGGTAAGTGGCATCCACTGAAGCACATTATCACGGCTAATGGTTTTTTAATCTTTTTTCCCAAAGAATCTTTATAAACTAAGAATACCAATTTTTTTATTTAACAGCGGAATCTTGCCCTTTCATTGCTAGATTACAATGTTTAATCTACAAGACTCAAACTGTGATAACCAATAGCTAAGACGCGGCACCCCCTAGCAGGCATTATCGCAATTATGACATTTTTTTTCGTGCAGTTTACTACTACTACTACTAATAACTCACTACAGCACCAAGCTGCATAAGGCCAACAAAGCTACGCACGCTCCTCCTCCAACCTAATCTATTCAAGGCCAACCTCTTTATACCCTCCCAGGAAGTTCCTATTTCCTTGAAATCTTTATTTTAAAGGCAGAGAGAGAGAGGTAGAATAAAACACTTACAAATATAAACAGCCCTTACACAAACATGCAAAAATCAAGAGAAAAACGAGCAAACACCCACTTAGACAAATAGGCAAAGAGAATGTGAGAGACATAGCACACACAAACACACAGATTCAGACACACAAACACACAAAAACAGAGGAGGAGACAAGCAAAAACTCGCTCAGACACATAGGCAAAAGGAGACTGGAAAACAACCGCTTAGGCACACAGACGCATAGAAAGAGAGGGAAAAAACATATACAGACAAACAGAGTCAGGCACACAAAGACACAAATACAAAAACAGAAAGAATCAAACACCCCTTCAGAAACACAGGCACAGAGGGAGACAAAAATATTACAAACACATAGAGTCAGACTCACAAACATAAATAGATAGATATGGGGAACAAACAAACTTTTACTCAGACACACAGGCACAGAGAGACAGAGAGAGAGAGAGAGAGAGAGAGAGAGAGGGAGAGAGAGAGAGAGAGACGGAGAGAGAGAGAGAGAGAGATAGAGAGAGATAGAGAGAGAGATAGAGAGAGAGAGAGAGAGAGACAAACACACAGTGTCAGACACACAAACATATTACATGGGGGACAAGTAAAAATCCACACAGAAACACAGGAACAGCGAGACTTAAGATAGACAAACACACATACAAACACACAGAGTCAGACGCACAAAAACATAAAGAAAACACAGAGACAGGCAAAAACCCGTTGAGACAAAGAGGCACAGTGTGTGTGAGAGAGAAAGAGAAAGACTTTGAGAGAGAGAGAGAGTTCTACAAACACAGAGTTTCAGACACAAAAACACATAAAAAGACAAACACGGGGACAAGCAAACATTCACTCAGACATACAGACATAGAAAGAAAGAGATACAAAAACACATACACTCACGGAGAGCCAGACACACAAATACACAAAGACAAACAGGGAGACAAGCAAATATCCACTCAGAAACGCAGGTACAGAGAGAGATTGACAAAACACCTACAAACACAGATTCAGAGACACAAACATACAAAGGCAGACATGGGGACAAGCAAACATCCGATCAGAAATACAGGCACAAAGAGAGACATATAAAAGCACTTTTCACTACAATGTACAATAAACAATGTTTGTAATGATATTTGTTTTACTTTTTTAGGGGGGTGGGACACAAAGTTAGGACAGGGTCAATGGGCCCTTTGGAGGTTGGATATGAATTACCGTACGTTCCCTATAAAAGAAATGTTGCTATAAGCACTCATTCCCATGAATATGATGATACAAATGGTTATACAATGCCTATGTTATAAATGCTGTCAAGTAAAGTTCAATACTATATCATAAATTTAATTAGTTCAATTTGAAATCAAATGAAATGGTTTACTTTATCTTGTTAATATTGCTCAGACAGGAACATTATGCACATAAGATGCCGTTTGGATTATAATAATGATCCAATGAAGTAGGTAATATAAGTAGGTCAATACCCTAGTTTAGTAAAAGTAATCTTTAGAGCCCGAAAAAGGGTGTAAGCTCTGGACGTACAGACCCCCACTACTAATATACCATGAAAGTTCTCCATTGGCTCTCTTACAAGAACAAAAAAAAGGAACAAGGACAGGATCAAAACCAGGAAAAAAATTTCATTAAAGAAAAACAAGATCAAAGTAGCCAATAAAAAAAAGAAACAAAAGAAATAATGAAAATTGAAATTATTTCAATTGAAATGAATACATTTTTAATAAACAGTTTTTTCAGCTTTTTTATTGTTCTCAAATTTTTTTAGGGAGGGGGAATGTCTGACACTAATCAACCCAATAGTTGTGAAGTCTCTTAAGTTTTTACGCAGAAGTATGCTGTAAGTATTGGATTGTCCGAGTGGACCTCTAGCTTTGACTTGGAAAAGGGGATAAGGAGGGGATAATAATTCTCTCCAATTAAAAAAAAACACTTTTACACCACAAGTCTCAATGGGTCCCGTAATCTATCAATCAACTCGTGGTAACGAACTGTAAGTAAAGAGGACCCGGTTCAATAACAACCGAAACTCTAAAATAAGTAATTTTGATATCAATAGATATATCAAAAGAATGGAATTTTTATGCTGATTTCAAATATATACCTGTCATTAAGTTTAGTTTTAACTAAACTTAATATTCCTGAATGGGCAAGATTAACAAGATAAAATAAAGCCTTTCATTTGATTTCAAATTGAACTAATTGACTTTTTGATATAGTATTGACCTTTACTTGACAACATCTATAACATAGGCATTGTGTAACCATTTGAATCATCATATTCATGGGAATGAGTGCTTATAGCAACATTTTTTATGGGGAACTTATGGTAATTCATATCCAACTTCCGAAGGGCCCTGAGAAAATTTGCTTTATTTTTTTAAGGGGATTTATACCCCTTACAAATCATAGAAAAATTAATCTTAATGAAAATCATACTATCAGATTCAGTGTATCAGAGAACCCTACTGCAGAAGTTTCAAGCTCTTATCTGCAAAAATCTGGAATTTCGTATTTTTTGCCAGAAGACAGATGACGGATGCGTGTTTATTTGTTTTATTTTTTCCAATTGGTGATAGTATCAGCCCAGTAGCGCTAGAATATCGGGAGAGAGCTCATTCAAGCGGAAATTAAAGGTCCTAGTGCCCTTTTAAGTTACAAAAAGATTGATGGGCAACTAGGCCCCATCCCTTGCCATTTTTCTCAAAGTCATTCAATCAAAATTTTGAGATAGTCGTATTGTTCGACTTAGTGAAGAGGCCGAATAACTATGCCTTTGAGGACATCATGACCTCCCACAGCTCCTTGAGAAAGTTCTTTAAGTTACGAAATGTGTCCATTGTTTACAAATAGGATCTGCTATTGGGAAGTATGCATACATTTCATGGGTAGGGGGGGGGGAAATTCTATCTTATGGTCTTTTCAACGGGGATAGTTTTCCATGGTAAGGGAAGTTTCGAAGGAATGAATTTCCCAGGAAAAATTTTTCACTGGGTAAATTTGATAAATTCCTACACATAATTCTATTTAATTATCTTAGGCATGTGGAGATGTTTTGCAGGAATTATCAGGGGATTTATTTTCTGTGTGTTTTGGATTCCGGAATAATAAACAGAAGGGGGTATCTTCAGAGTGATTGAGAAACCGATTAAGACTTAAACTCTTTTTACAAATGAAAATATACTAATTAGAATTTTTATTCTGAACCGTTTAAAATACAAGTTACGTTGAAGGGGGGATTTTCAACAGGAAATATTTCAAACGAAATTGGCAGAGGGGGTGCACTAAACGTTGGATAAAATTTCTATGGAGGAGTTTCCTGTGAATGGAGGGGGAAGTATTTCACTGAGGGTGAGGCAGACTAACTGGTATTATTTAAAAAATGATCAGAAATTATTATAAATATAACAAGATTTCTTAACTAAAAGTAAGGAGAAACATTAAAACTAAAACCAAACAAAAACTAGACCTATGTTGCCTGGGCAACGTGAAGTGTCGCGGTAACCTTTGTCCGGCTTCGTCGACTAAAGTGTTGCGAGAGCAACACTTTGGTTTTGCATCTCCGCTATCGATCAGTAATCACATTATCAAAGGCTATTCCTCAGTGTTGAAAAAACAACAACAAAATAGTATCGAAAGAAGGGACTAAATTGACTTTGCAGCCAGTTGAATTTTATCCTTTTCAATCGTAGAGATCGTGACAAATGAAAGCTTAGAACAATATCTTATATAATCCAGTTGGTATTATAAAGCTATCTATAACTTTTCAGGATCAAAATACCATAAATGAGACTATTAATTATGCAGAAACTACTATGACATATTTTTTATCAGCTCACCAAGAGCTATTGATAATACCGAAATAAGGGACTAAACTGACTTTGCAGCCAGTTGAACGTTATCCTTATCAATCGTAGACATCGTGACGAATGAAAAGTTGAAACAATATATTATATGATCTAGTTGGCATCATAAGGCTATCCGTAACTTTTTAGGATCAAAATACCATAGATGACACTCTATTAATTATTACGAAACTGCCTCGTTGTTTTACGTTATCGTTTGTACCCGTTGCGTAAACACTTAATTCTAGGTTACAGTGAGTAAGGGTAGGCTACACCAACTAGCAAAAGTTACAAGCCCATCTTCACTAAAGATGATTGTAGCCTAACAGACGATTAGTCTCCTACATGTCATACCACTGGAACCAACTCAGTCTTACCATCAAATAAACTGGAAACAAATAATAGGTACACCTAATAGCGGAATTTGCTAACCCCTTACTGCCGAAGATAATTATGAGCCAACAGCTGACCTTTTCTTACAAGTCTCCTACATGTCTCTCAATTGGTATCGGCCTATTTTTGGTTTCAGTGTGTACCTTACTACTGAAGTTGTCAATCCCTTGAAACTTTCAAACGGGTAACCTCATAAAGGAATTTTTGTACCAAAAAATGGATGCCATATACTTTGATCGCTCATCAAGAGCTATCGATTGCTGTCGAAAAAGAAATTCTATCTGTGTTAGTTCAAAAGTCATTTTTTTTTGCCGTAGGCCAACTTTTTAACGTCACCACTTAGAAAGGAGCAAAGGATAAGCTCCAATTTCTTCAGCAATGAGAGGACTTTTAAAGTTTATTAGGCACATCTGATGCCATTTCTCTATCGCAATTCCATGTCCGAAAAGCTGAATGATAAACTCAACTAAGATCACGAACAGAAATGGGTAGAAACAATAGATGGTAGCACTTTCGGTCCCCAATTTTTTATTTCTGTAAATTTTTCTATTTATCACTCAAAGATAATATATCGGCTGTGGGGCCGGGTAACTGCTGCATATATTTAATACTTATATATTTTAGTCCATCTTCAATTTGAAAGTGGTGCCTGCCTGCTAGAACGGAGCTTTCCACTCGAAAGCAGAAAAATGGTTTGATGAAACGAAAGCTTGGCCGCACAACTTAAGATACTCCTCTCTGAAATAGGCTATATAACTCCACTTCACTTTGCACACCATAGGCTCTGGCTCGTGGACAAGCAAAATCCATCCTTTTTGGCCCCAGGCAAGAGTTCTGCGGAACTTCCCAAAATGTAATGTCATATTCATCAATCCGGCCTGAGGTCCACACTTTCCGTAAAAATTGCACAGCTTAGACCCTTACCAGTTTCCAGGAATAAGGTGAGATCGGCGACATAGGAAAAAAAACGGGACTAAACCAAAGTGTTGCTCTCGCAACACAATTATTCCGTATTTGAAGGGTTTCCCCCTATCAAATACAGCTAAAGCGTAAAGAGTTTTTAAGCATAAAGGTATTGCGGAAAGGGCAACCTTGTTATATAGATTGATTTCCGCACCTGATAATTATGCTCTTTACACTAACGTTTGAATTTTATCCCAACTCATTAATAAGGACTTCTAAATCACAAGGGTTACTTAGTTGGACTATTAAGGAGATTTTTTTAAGTAATAAATAATAATTTATCCTCAAGAGTGAGGTGTTTAGAAGACGCAATGCCCTTCATATACCTGAGAGGGTTATGAGCTATGGAATTTGCCCTGAATTTTTACACGCATCATTAATAGCATGATTACATTAAGTAGCATTAGTGTAAGTACACTAAGTAATAAATAACAATTTAGAATGACGACCGAGGTGTTTAGGAGGGGGAACACTCTTCATATGCCAGCAAGGCCCATAAATTATGAAATTTCCCGGTAATGTTTGCCTGTAGTATTTTCATGTTTCCAGTTATTTTCGTGGTTTGATGAAGTTAGTTGTAGATTGTAAATGTAAGAAATTGTATATTATGTATTTATGTTAGTCTGTTTTAGTTTTATATATTTTTCTGAGTTTTAGTTTCTAGTTACTTTTTTCTTCTTTATTTTTTACTCCGAAGACGCCTTGTTATATACGGGCGAAACATTGTTTTTTTTTTTTTTTTGTTCTTTTTTCTCTTCGCTATCATTTACTGTCATAGACCGTTTTCCGTCTTTATATTCATTTCTTTGTTCTTGTCACGGCTGGCAAGTTCGTCTTTAGATCTTTTATGCTTAGTATTTGTTATTGAAATGAATACATACTTTTTAGCTTAAAGGTAGACCAATCGACATCAGATCAAGAGACCACCGGCTCTGCCATGTCCCCTGATTTTACTCAGAAAAAAACGAACAGCTATAATATTTTAACATAACATAATTTTAGCGTAAAATTACTAAAAACATTTTTATCAAATAGTCATCTTTGTCCCTAACGTAAAGGGCGAAAGCGGAATATGTTTTTTTTACAACAACAACACCAGTATTACTTGCAAAACAAATTTGAGTATTCATTTCTTCTGCTGTTTAATGCTTTTGAAAGATTGACCAGCAAATAAACATTTTTGAATTGTTTTAATTCGAAAACGTTCAGAAAATAAATAGAAAAGAATTGTTTTTCTAACTGAAAGTAAGGAGCAATATTGAAACCTAAAACGAACAGAATTTATTCTGCATATGAAAGTGATTGTCCCCTCCTCAACACCTCGCTCTGTATGCAAAAGTTGTTTCTTTTTTTAGTAGAGTTGTGTGAAAGAGTCAAACTTTAGTATAAAGTGCAAGGTGTTGAGGAGGGGACAGCCCCTTTCATATCCGGAATATTTTTTGTTTGTTTTAAGTTTTAATGTCGCTCCTTACTTTCAGTCAAACAAACTTCTTTTTTTTATTTAATTTACGAATAAGAAGCAAAGTAAAACAAAGATCATCTATGCATCCTCTATGATCTTTGGTTCATCCCGTTAAACTAGATCCCTTATCTATTGCATTTGCTGCCAGGTAATAAAACAGCAGAATTATCTGCAATATTCTGGGAGTGGCAATGGAGGTCAAGATGAAAATTTTAGAGAGCGTCAGGTGAACAATAGGCCATGAATTGCAACTTGAAGAGGATGGCCTGAAAGAAAGTTTCCATTAGTCAAGTCTCCAATGTGTTTAAAATTGTTGGCACTTTGAGCCCCCTGGCTGACGAAAATCTATCCCGGATAAAGAAGCAATATCGAGTGAAAGAAACGATTGAATTAGGCTATTAAATATTGTTTCCGCATTATTAAACAACAACTAAGACTTTTGTTGGGGTATTGGGGGTTAGGTGGACTTAAAATGGGACGTGAAGAAAGAGGCAGAATTATATAAAAAGAAATTATGAGTCAGGGCTTTAGAATGGGATAACCAAATCCTAAAAAATTAAGCTGATCAAAAATATGGTCTCAATTTTTTTTTTCCAATAAGCTTGGAATTGATCTTTGTAGACCTATGTAGCTCCATCAAGAAAACTAGCTTCAAACTAATGTTTGTTTGTGGTACCCGAGATTGGGTCTAATTTTTTTTCTAATTGTCTTGTATTACTATCTAATTATTTGAACTGGTGTAAGTGGATCTCAATGAAAATAAAAATACAAAAATTTAGATTAGATGTAATCGGTATGCAACGCCTCAAATCGGGACAACAAGTTTTGTTTTCTCAAGTTGGTTTTGATTAACAGACAAACAAGAGGATTTCAGTGATCACAAAATCACATGATTACAGTGAGCTACAGAAAAAAAGATTACATCAATTCAAGACCCCAAAAACAAAAGGCTTTTTCACTCTATTTTATCTCTGATTGGCCAACAGCTTACCGGACATTTGTATTTGGTCAAATTATTTTACCGGTCTGCGTTATATAGAAAGCTATCCCGTCTAAAGCCTTAAAGTTTTGATCTTCCAGGGATTTCTTGCAGCTGAAGTTGAAGAAGGAAAGCCATGCCTGTCTTGTGGAATTAAGTGTAAGGGATTCAAGCCACATCCATGGAGGTACGTTAATGCATTGTGAATTCCTTGAAATTATCGTAACTTATGTCAAAAAAGGACTAAGAAACGCATTGCTAATCAGAATATTCTATAAGAAATATTAGTCATCCTGTAATATATATTTGTTTTCGGCATATTTAGTTATAATATTCAGATAAATTTCTCAATTGTTGTAAGTGAGAGGTCAGCAACAACCAAGAAATAGCTTATATCGGGTGATTCATGCCAAGTATGGTGAAACTACGTTAAACATGGCGGAACTACACCGTGTATTTTGGAGGCTATGTCCCACGTGGTGGAGCTGTAAAAACCATAGTGGAACAGTATGGTACTTATCTCCCTCCGAAATGCACATGAGCTGGTGGAAAGTGAAAACTCTTAGGCCTGTTTCAAAACTCATGAGTTTCACGATAAGAAGTCGTAGGACTGAATCATCTAAAATGGTGACAGAGGAAGGTTTGATCCGATAGTAGCAATATATAAAAAAAAGGTATAACATTGCATTATTCTCTAGAATGCCTAGAATAGGGATAGTTTTCTTTACGGTAGGTCAGTAGGAAGAGTTTTCTTTAAAGTTAGGTCAAAATAATTTCACTCGACTTCCTCTATGTCTACCTCTTAAGGAAAATCTGTTTCTAAGATTCGTCTTCAATTTAATAAACGCAAAGAAATGCTTCTTTATAAAGATTTAGTTTTCTCATCTGCGATCATGTCCATACTTGATTATAACCCCTTAGAATACAATGATAAAAAAAAATATTTCTGCTATATCACATAACAATTTCATTCGGACACCACGTGGTGTCCAGGCATCCCTAAGTACAAAGAGGCATCCCTAAGCACACCTGAAGGCACCCCTAAGCACAAAGAGGCCCCATATCATTTTCCAGTTTGCATGAAGATTCCTTCCTTCATATTATCCTCACATTTCTCATCCATTGTATCTTCTTCTCATCTTTTTTTTAACTCAGATTTTTTTTTTATACAGTGATCACTCTTAGTAATAAGTAAAAGTGTGACACATCTTTCTTACTATCTATCACCCTCTCATTTCTAATATCTTTTTTCTTCAGATTAGTTTTTTTTTATTTTAATGCTAAGACCAGCATAATGTATTTATGAGCAGACCTCCTCTCTCGAAAAGGGTGTGTTTTTTTTGCTTGTGATTTTTGTTTAAATTTCCCTCCAAAGACTTTTCATTTATTTCATTTTGTTGTACATTTAGCTCCAAGCGTGGGACAAAACCTTAAAAATTATGATACGGGAAAAAAAATGCTTATTTCCTTTTCTCAACCGGAATTGTATTCTTTCGGGCAAAATACCCTCAAACACTCATTTTTAAGTTTAATTTGAAAATTTCTTTTATTTGCATTTAGCTATACCAAGAGGAGGGCAATATAATCTGGATATTGGATTGGAGGGCAATAGTCTGAATGTGTTCATGAAATTATGGATGCTAATAAAAACATCTACTTTCAAATTCTTGTTTATCATGACTGTCTTTGCAGGTTATTTTCATTAAAAATTCCATGAAATGACTTTAAATTTTTAACTTTATTGTACGTTTAGCCTAAGGCGGAGGACTAAACCGCAGAAATTCCATCTTTTAGCCAAAACAGAATTTTATTTACTGGCCCCACGGAACAAACCACCATATGTGTGTGACACCAGGGCATATTTACCAGCCGTAAATGCTCAAAACGTGGACATAAACTATGGGAATTCGACATCATAGGAAAAAAAATAATTATTTTCAAAATAAAAAATTTTAAAACCATTAAACAGCTTGACCCGGCTGAATAGTAGCCAAAACTATAAAAACAAAAAAATTTCGATACCAATAGCCACATCATCAAAAGCTATGAGCCTGAGAAAATTTGCCTTATTTTAGAAAATAGGGGGCAACACCCCCTAAAGGTCATAGAATCTAAATGAAAATCACACCATCAGATTCAGTGGGTCAGAGAACCCTACTGTATAAGTTCCAAGCTCCTATCTACAAAAATGTGGAATTTCGTCTTTTTGCCAGAAGGCAGATCACGGATGCGTGTTTTTTTTCCAGGGGTGATCGTATCGACCCAGTGGTCCTAGAATGTTGCGAGAGGGCTCATTCCAATGGAAATGAAAAGTTCTAGTGCCCTTTTTAAGTGACAAAAAATTGGAGGGCACCTAGGCCTCCTCCCAAGCTAATAATTTTCCCAAAGTCACCGGATCAAAATTCTGAGATAGGAAATTTATTCAGCATAGTTGAAAAACCTTATAACTATGTTTTTGGGGACGACTTACTCCCCCAGTGCCCGTGGGAGGGGCTACAAGTTACAAACTTTTACCAGCACTTACATATAGTAATGGTTATTGGGAAGTGAAAAGACATTTTCAGGGGGATTTTTCGGTTAGGGGGATGGGCTGAGAAGAGGATGTTGGGAGAACTTTCTATGGAGGAATTTATCATGGGGGAAGAAAATTTCCATGAAGGGAGCGGAGGATTTTCTAGCATTATTTAGAAAAACAATGAAAAAATAAATATGAAAAAGTTTCTTTCAACTGAAAGTAAGGAGCAGCATTAAAACTTAAAACAAACAGAAATTATTAAGCATGTGAGGAATTCACCTCCTCCTAATACCTCGCTCTTTACGCTAAAGTATTTTTAGTAATTTCATCTATTTATTCTACGACCTTTGTGGTTCAAGGGTAATTCTTAAGGAATTGGTACACAGTTTTAGCTTTAATGTAAAAAGCCAGGTATTGACAAGGAGGTGAACCCCCTCATATACGTAATAAAAAACATGTGAATAAAGAATTTCTTTACGTTAGCTAATTTGTAACAAAAGTTTCAGTTTAAAGTTTTAGTTTAAGCTCCTCAGAGCTTAAAGTTCGCCCTCTATGCCAAAGTTTTTTACTGCTTTAAAAAGTAGAGTTAAGAAAAAAAGTCAAACTCTTTCTTGGGCATTCATGAGCATATTTATGACCATCCCTACAAGAAGATTTCATTCGACCAGACTAGCTTCATTTCATGTGGCAAGGGTTTGGCCCAGCAATGGTTTGGCAATACCAAGAAGTTCTTGAGATATACAGTTATTAAAACTTAGTTTTGGCTCTGACCAGAGATACTTGTTATTTAAAAAAAGTGACTATAATATCGGTCTTGTTCCGACAAGAAGCTATTAGTTTATTTCAAGTAAATCCTAAATCACTTCCACAATTACGAGGGGACACGCGTTCCCAGCTCATCAGATCAAAAACGGCTAGTGTAACCGAAGCAAAGTTAAAAGAGGGCAGAATCTGACGCAGTATTTCACGAGCTAGCCAGGTTAGTTCAGCTTAACTTGCGCATGAAAAGCAAATTTTATCAGTTCGGTCAATGATTTAGCTTTGTCCCAGTAGTGGTATTTATGTTTTTTAATCGTAGAATTTGATGAATGGTTCGTTTTTGAAATTAGTATTTTTGGCATTTGCCGTTTTCAATTCTGCTAATATTTGTTTCTTTTATTTTATGATTCTCCACCCAGTTTTGTTCTTAAGTTTCTTAAGGTTTATGTTTATGTTTTTTTAATTTTTTCAATTTTGGATTTATTTTTTTGCATTCTACATTATTTTTTTCACCCCTTTTGTGTTGTTGATAGTTTCATTCAGAAAATCTTTCTCGTATATCTCTGAAGAAGAGAGGCGATTGTATTTTCGAAATATTAATTTTGTTAATATAGTTGTATAAAGGGTCTAAGGGGTACTGTCAAGGTATGATTAACATTTGGAAACAAATGAAATATGAAAAAAAAAATCCTTTAATATTTTTTGTAGCATGTAAACAATTTTTGAGTAGTGTTCATAGCTGTGTTGGTCTCCTCAGTAGGTTGAGATCTTACAATGGTCAAATCTTAGGTCTATAATAGGTGAATGTTTCTATAATGCAGGGGAATCTTCCCTATTCTATCAAATAGGGAGAATTTCATAAAATTCTGAAAGTAAGAACTATCTGAGAAAATTCTCGGCGTACTTTGATTTTTGATTCTTCCAGTTTGTGAATCTATGTTTTTCTATTTCTATTCTACGTTGTTTGTTTTCCTACCCTTTGTTTTAATGCCATTTTCATTCAGAAAATATGAACATGTTTCCTTCTGACTTTCTCATATAGCTTTGAAGAAGAGAGGCGGTTGTGTTTCGAAAAATTCGTTTTGTTTCATCCAGTTTTATAGCTGGACTTATAAAACCCATTTTCACTTTTCGTTTTTTTTTCGAAAGGCCAGTGTGGTGTATAAAATTATCTTTAAAGAAAACATAGTTACAAAATAGCAGGTGAAGTAAATAAGAAATGGTGAAGTAAATAAGTAAATTAGTAAATAAGTGAAGTAAATAACAAATAAGAAATGGTGAAGTAAGAGGAGGCATGGTGGTGCAATTTGGAGGGAAAGTCAATAGTTAAATCTGTATATTCATGTTATCGATGGCTAAAATAGAGGTGTTTCTATTATTAAGCGCATGGTCGGAACTTTTAATGTGGTTACTATTACTTTACAAAAACTTGTTTGAATTGAAAGAGTGGATGGGGTTAATAAGAAGGAAAAGATTGAAGTAGGAAGAGTAAAATTTGTAAAGAAAATTCAACTTCGAAGCATTCTTAAAGATTTTTGGCCTGTCGCTAAGATGTCTTGTAATTATCACTTTCCTTATGAATGGTGAAAACATGTCAACCTTCTTATTAGAATACTAGGGTATTTACAAGAATATTTTTTGTAATTATATATATTTCAGAAATACACTTATCAAAAAGTTCGTGAATATTTCTATTTTCATGGCATAAAAAAATAATTCGGGGGATTTTTTTCCCGAGAAAACCAAATTTAAACATGGAAACTTGCCATGGAGGGATTTTCTGGGGATCAGGAATTTTCCATGGAGGGGACCGGGTTTTCCTGTCATTATTAAAAACAATCAGAAATTAAACAATAAAACATGTATTTTTTTTCAACTGAAAGAAAGGAACAACATCAAAACTTAAAGCAAACAGAAACTATTACACATATAAGTATTCTTTAAAGTTCTAAAAAGACTCTAGCATAAAGATTAACGTCACGAGGAAGGGACAATCCCCTCAATTATGTAATAGTTCGAGTTCGTTTTAAGTTTTGATGCATCTGCTTATTTCCAGCTGAAAAATCGTATTCTTTTATTTTAATTTATTAAAAAAATAATAAAAATAAAAGATTTGACAGGAATAAGAATTAACTTAAAAGATATCTATAAAGAAATAAGATAACTCTTTTTGCATACAGCTTTTATCGACCTTAATTTAAATAAAAATCGGAGTTGAAAATAAACATGAAAAGGATTTGGAGCATAGAGAAAGTAGGAGGAGTTGAAGTGGAAGAATGAACCCTTTCGCTCATTGTAACACGAAATCAATTTCTTTTTTTTTGTTTGAGAGTGCCAATGAGAGCAGTTCCAGCACAAACTTGTTATCCAATAAGTTAAAAAACCTTTTACGAGGATAAGAAAAGAAACAAAAGCTAAGAGCTTATATGGCACTTGTGATGAGGTCAGAAGAGCCAAGAGCTCATATGGAATGAGCTCTAGAAAAATTCTAAGAATCAATGGATTGATTTAAAAGGACAATCAGACATTTAATGCCGTCGGTATTTAAAACAAGAGCTCTAAGACACCAGGTTCTTCTAAATATCAAAATTCATTAAGATCCGATCACCCATTCGTAAGTTCAAATGCCTCATTTTTTCTCGCCCTCCAGCCCCCCAGATGATCGAATCGGGGGAACGAGTGTTATCAATTCAATTTGTGCCGGTCGCTGACACCCCTACAATTTTCGTCGTTCTAGCACGTCCAGAAGCACCGAACTTGCCAAAGCACTGGAAATCCCCCCAACTTCCCGAAAGAGAGCGGATCCGTTCTAATTATGTCAATCACGTATCTAGATTTTCTGCTTGTTCTTCCCATCAAGTTTCATCCCGATCTCATCACTCTAAGCGTTTCCCAAGATTTCCGGTTTCTAAGATGTCAGTTTCCCCCATCTAACCCCCTATGTCCCTGGATCCAACTCGAATTAAAAATGGAGCATCTGAGACATAAGATCTTTCAATATATCGAGTATCATTAAGATCTGATCACCCATTCGTAAGATAAAGATACCTCAATTTTCACGTTTTCAAAGATATCCGGTTCCCCCCTCCAAATCCCCCACTGTTACCGGATCTGGTTAGGATTTATAATAAGAATGCTGAAGCACAAGATTCTTCTAAATATCAAATTTCATTAAGATCTGATCACGCTTTCGTATGTTACAAATAACTCATTTTTCTAATTTTTCCAAATTACCCCCCCCCCCAGTTCCACAAAAGAGCGGGGATTCGGCCCGGTTATGTCAGTCACGTATCTTGGACTTGTGCTTAGTCTTCCCATCAAGTTTCATCCTGATTTCTCCACTCTAAGCGTTTTTCAAGATTTCCGGCTCCTCCATCAACTCCCCCCAATGACATTGGACCCAGCCGGGATTCAAAGTGAAAGATCTGAGTTACGAGGTGATTCTAAATATGAAATTTCATTAAGATGCAATCACTCGTTCGTAAGTTAAAAATACATAATTTTTTCTAATTTTTAAGAATTATCCCCCCCTAACTCCCCCAAAGAGAGTGGATTCGTTCCGCTTATGTCAATGAAGTATCTAGGATCTGTGCCTGTTTTTCCCACCAAGTTTCATCCCGATCCCTCTGCTCTAAGCGTTTTCCAATATTTTAGGTTTCCCTCTCCGACTCCCCAAGCGTCACCGGATCCGGTGGGAATTAAAATAAAAGCTCTGAGATACGGTATCTTTCTAAATGTCAAATTTCATTAATATCCGATCACCTGTTCGTTAGTTAAAAATACCTCATTTTCTCTAATTTTTCCGAATTAACCATCCCCCAACCTCCCCCCCAGATGATCGAGTCTGGGAAAAGACTATTTCTAATTTAATCCGGTCTTGTCCCTGATACGCCAGCCAAATTTCATCGTCCTAGCTTATCTGGAAGTGCCTAAACTAGCAAAACCGGGACATACCGACCGAATTTGCGGTTGCTATATGTCACTTGGTAAATACCAAGTGCCATAAAAACTTGCATGTACTCAGTTAAAATTCATAGGAGATACAATCAGGTATAGATATAATCAAGGTTGAAAAAAACATTCCTATTAGCTAGGAAAAATTAAAGTCTTTTACAACTGAAAGTATGTTACGAAGAATTTTTCAGGCTGAATCGTCCGCAAAATTTTTTAGCGAGGACGGAATTGCCCAAAGAAAATTTTAAGGAGGAGGGTTTGTAGTTTATGTGGGATGAATTTTCCACTTAGGATTTTCTCGTGAGAGGAGGGAATTTTTCAAGGGGGTGAACCGGATTTACCGTTATTATTTGAAAAACAATCAGAAATCAAATTAAAAAAAAAATTCTAAACTGAAAGTAAATAGCATTAAAGCTCAAGGAACAGAAATTATTCTGTATATTAAAGAATTGCTCCCCTCCTCAGCTCCTTACTCTTTACGCTAAAGTTTGACTGTTTGATACAATTTTTAAGAACGACTCCTGAAACACAAGGATCATTTAATTAGAATAGAAAGGTTCTTTAAAAGTACTAGAACTTTAGTGTACTAGTGCTCGTGCTCCTTACTTTCAGTTCAAAAAACTTGTTTTGTTTTTTATGATGATTGTGCGTACTTTTGTTATGAATTGGTAGTAAGGCTTGTGATTGGCAGGCCTAAGTAGTTATGACGTAGGTTAATATATCTGACATGTGTTGCCAAGTCGGGCTGTTTTCCCCCAATTGAACTATTAAATTTTCAGTTTTGTGAGATAAGTTAATAAAAACCCGTGGGGCGGGTTTTGGGGCTACGATGCTTCAGATTTAGCTACTTTTGGACTTGAATTTTCTTGAAACAAAAAGAAAACCTGTTGGAAACCTTGAAACCTCCTTTGGAGTCTTTGGCCAAAATATTATAGTTTGTCTTTGATTGTGGGTACCACTTCTTATTTGCGAATCTGACCGCTAGATGCCAAAACGCTCCTGAACTTTGAATAAACGTCGAAACAAATTCAAATAATAGTTAATGAACATGACTTCGATAAACCTGTCTTCAATCTTGCACTTTTTAAGGCTTGAGCTACTGTCCTGTTTTATAGCACTTTACTTTGGTCCTTGTTTTAGATTTAAGGTAAAGGTTAAGATTAGGGACCTTTATAATGAAGAATACACAGAAACTCCCAATGGAACGAGAACCTACAATATGAAATAAATTGTTTATGTCTTGCTTCTAATTTGAGATGGTTTTTAAGATGAAGGAATGTAAATAAGTTATTAAGGGTTTTTAGTCTTGTCCGTTTCAGTGGTATACTTCTCATTTCAATCCGACACCATTTTTCAGGGTCTTCAAGCTATTTTTTTGAAAATTGTGGGAATTTGTTTTCGCACACCACATTTCCTTTGAGGCTTTACCTAGGTAATAGTTGCCATTCTTGACTCAGTATTGAATAAGAATTTTTTCCTACACGCTGCATCCACGATTGGGACGTAGTAGTTTATTCTGTTTGTAACATCTCCCTTTAAGAAGCCTGTAAGCAAAGAACTAGTCACTTATAAATGAATGAGTGACTGTATTTAAAGCCATTATTCAGGCCGTATAAAAACATGTACAATAACAAACAACAAACAAACTGAATCATGTAACACTTGACTTAGACCCTTTCGGACAAAATTTTCAACTTTACTATATTTACTTTAGACGTCGACTTCAAAATTCCGAGAAGGGGCCCACAACCACCCACCCTAAGAAAGCTCTCTCTTACTTCTTTTTTTCCCTGACACTGACAAAAGAAAATGGTCCAGTCCATCAAATTCACCGCAAATAGGGCAAGTATTATGATGATGATCGATTTGGCGTATCTATGTTCATCCATTACTATTTTTTTTATATAAATTAAATAAAAAAAGTTTTTAACTGCAAGTGAGGCGCGAAGTTGAAACTTAAAACTAGTTTCCCTCCAATTTTTAGTTACTTAAAAGTGCAACTAGATCTTTTTTTTACGAACGCTTTTGTTAGTAATAAACAAACGTACCTTACGAATTAACTTACGTAACGAAATTCGATATTTGTGTATTTGTGTTACGTATATGAGAGATTTCGCCCCCTCGTCAATACCTCGCTCTTTACACTAAAGCTTGAATTTTGACCCAATTCCTTAAAACTGAAACCTGAATCACAAAATCCGTAGAATAAATAGTTGAAATTACTAAAAAAGTGTGGAATGACACTTTTTTGACAAAACTGACTGACGTGGACTGACAAAAACTGAGCATGGGAGGGGACCAAGATGCCCTCTGATTTTCGTTCACTTAAAAATGGAACTAGAACTTTCAATTTTCGTTAGAATGAGGCCTCTTGCGACATTCTAGGACCACTAGGTCGATACAATCACCCCTGGAAAAAAACAACAACAAAAAAAAACAAACAAATAAACACGAATCCGTGATCTGTCTTCTGGGAAACAAATACAAAATTCCACATTTTTGTAGATGGGAGCTTAAAACTTCTACAGTAGGGTTCTCTGATACGCTGCATCTGATGGTGTGATTTTCGTTAAAATTCTCTGACTTTTAGTTGGTGTTTCTCCCTATTTTCCAAAATAAGGCAAATTTTCCCAGGCTTGTAACTTTTGATAGATAAGACTAAACTTGATGAAACTTATATATTAAAAATCAGCATTAAAATGCGATTCTTTTGATGTAACTATTGCTATCAAACATCCGTTTTTTACAGTTTCGGTTACTAATGAGCCGGGTCACTCCTTACTACAGTTCGTTACCACGAACTGTTTGAAACCGTTGCTTTTTGTTTAATTGAATAAAAAATAAGTTTATTTTAACTGAAAGTAAGGAGCGACATTAAAACTTAAGACGAACAGAAATTACTTCGTATATGAAAGGGACTACTCCCTCCTCAACGTGTCAACGGTGGTGACTTTAGGAAAATAATTAGCGTGGGAGGGGGCCTAGGTGCCCTCCAATTATTTCGGTCACTTAAAAAGGGCACTAGAACTTTTCATTTCCATTAGAATGAGCCTTCTCTTAACATTCTAGGAAACTGGGTCGATACAATCACCCCTGAAAAAAAAACAAAAAAAAACGCATCCGTGATGTGCCTTCTCGCAAAAAATACAAAGTTCCACAATTTTGTAGATAGGAGTTTCAAACTTCTAGAGTAGGGTTCTCTGATACGCTGAATGCGATGGTGTGGTTTTCTTTAAGATTCTATGACTTTTGGGGGGATGTTTCTGCCTATTTTCTAAAATAAGGCAAATTTTCTCAGGCTCGTAGCTTATGATGGGTTGAACTTGATTAAAATTATATATTTGAAATCAGCATTAAAATGCAATTCTTTTGATGTAGCTATTGGTATCAAAATTCCGTTTTTTAGAGTTTTGGTTACTATTGAGCCGGGTCGCTCCATACTACAGATCGTTACCACAAACTGTTTGATTACTCTACAGGAAAGTTTTTATGATGTTTGTCTTGATTTGAGTTTTCTGCTGAAGTCACAGTTTTGAAAAGTCCAAATCATATCGGTACCTAATTTGGAAGTTACACTCGTCATTAATGTCATTATTTGTTGTTTCTTTTTAATTAAAATTTGTATTTGAAGCTCTCTTAGATGGGTTCTAGGCGTTTAACCCCCCTGAAAATACATCCCTGGGAAATAGCCCCCGGAAACTGACCCCTGGAAAATACCCCCCTCCCCAAGATAAATACCCCCTACGGAAAATACCCTCAGTAAATACCTCCCCCCCCCCCCCGAGGAAAATACACCCCCACGGAACCCCCCCCCCCATCCCACCCTGGAAATACTCCTCCCCGTGGAAAATAACCCCTCCCCTCGGTGTATAATATACTTTTATATAATACACAAGTACCACAATTGCTTCCCTACGGGAAATAAAGAAACAGAACTCAAATAAAATTCTCAAATTCGAAAAGCCTTATTTTCCACTGGGGTATTTTTCGCGGGGGGGGGGGGTATTTTCCATGGTGGGCTATTTTCCAGGGGGTATTTTCCACGGAGGGTATCTCTTAGAGATTGTTTTCCTGAGGGTAAACACTGGGGGTGGACGCCGGTTGCCCCTAGAAGACGTCTTGTGACTCTGAAGAACAGTATTTGAAAAAAAACTCTGTTTACCGGTGAGTTTTTTTTACCGTTTTTTTCTTCTTCTTCGCTTCATAATGCCATTACAACATAATGGCTTTTGTTATGGTATTTAGGAGTTCACTAGTATGGTGTACTGTTCTGGTAGAGTAAACATGCAATGTGACAGGCCAAAGATAGCTAAATCTCTTGACTGTCTCACTGAAAATACTGACATGTCCGCCCAGTGTCTGTAACCTGCTTCCTCAAAAAGTCTTCTTAGATTTTAATTCTTGTTCCATCATGCAGAGTAAGGTCGTTTCACTGGACTCTTATTTCGCTTTTGACTCACACCTATGTTTATCTGATATCTGATATGTTTATCTGATATGTTTATCTGATATCTGATATCTTGATTGCGGTTTTTCCCCGTTTCACCCATCTAAGTCGAACAATAAATATTTGAATTGATAATTATATTAATTTTGCCTAAAGAAGGGCTAAATTTTGGGCCGTAATAGCATTAACTGTTTTTGGGCTAGTAATTATGCAGGTTGGGGCTATGCGTAGAAAATCGGACAAAAAAAGGCTAGGTCCCCAAAAAAAAACTTGACGTTCATACTCTTGGTCTCCTTAAAAACAGAAACATTTAAGCCATATCTGAGGGGATTCAAAAGCTGCAGTTTGACGTCTCTTTTGAAAATATTTGTTTATACCCTCCAAGCTTATGCCCCCTTTTCAACAAATCAAGCGCTATCTATTCCCTTACCCTATTGTTTGAATATTTGGTGTTATTTTTTCTCATTTTCAGAATGTCTGTGTCCTCTTTTCTCACTGACAAAAATAGTCAAAAACTATCTCTTATAAATTGATAACAGTCTTCTTGAAAACAGTCAAAATTATTTTTCAGTTTTTTTTCCCCCTTCATAAAATTTGTGGGACTGTTCTAGCCTGTCACATTGGGAATTAGGATTACCACGCTAAGTGACTTCAGGGATTAATGCGCAGTGGAACAACTTCTGGTGGCTATTATATCAAAAGCAGCATATTTTGATTCGACTGACCAGACTAGAAGCAAAATCAAGCGTGAATTCTTCAATAATTGCTAAATGGAAGCTAACTTGTAGCATAACTACGAGTTTTTGTATGCACAACCGTGTTGCCAATGAAATCGAAACATAATCCCAAGATTCAGTTGTGAAAAATAACAAAGGCTTACAAAAAAAATGTCGCAAGATACTATAGATAATAATAATCTACATGAAAATAGTCTTCTTTGAGCAAGTGGGAATTCCTTCAAAGTAAATAAATCTGTTTTGTTACCTGTTGATGGCAACATAAAATCAAAATGTTGTTGTTATTGGAGGAGTGACTAACAAACCACAAGACATCAAACGATTAAAATATATTTCACAAAATCCCAAAATCAGGTTGGAAATCCCAAGGTCTTATTGAAAGTCTAAAGGTATCCTGTGCATTAGTACCTAAGGAATAGATTGATGCAGGCTACTTATTCCAAGTGGATATCAGAGCAAATATGTGCAAATGATAATTTCTTTTTCACATACAAATTAATTTATATTTCTAAGAATATGGACACTCAACAAAGACAATTTGCGCTGCTAAGCTTTCAATTAGCACATCCAGCGAGTTAATTTGTAGCTCCAAAATCTTATATTTGGAATATTCTAGTTTTATGAGAAAATATTTCAAATCAGAATGTCAGAAAAAACGCGACGTTTTCTTTGTGTATTACTTTTATTTCTAATGCTCGACTACCTTCTCAACCTTTGCTAGACTGTGGTAATTAGGTGGAAACAAAATAGTAAGAAAAGGTGGATCCAGTTATATGTTAATTTCAATGGTCAAAACGATTAGAGTAGATTCTGACAGAAACAGTAGAGGAATTAAAATCCATAAAGAGTAAAAAATATTTTGTAGAGTACTGGAAAACTAGAAATTTTTTTTAGTTATCTGTTGTTTTTTTACTGTTCTTTGGAGGCAGTTGACTGTCTTAGAAATTCTATTGGGGGACACGCAATTTTTTAAATTCAAAGCATACACGTTTGCAAGTTTTTTGTTGTTGTATGTGTAAGGAGGGGGAATTATAAAGAACAAGTTTTTTTTTTATCAAGTATTAGTTTGAATAACAAGGACCCAGAAACTAGATAGATTCTTGGACTTGGAGTGAAGGCTCTCTAATTACGTCTTACGTCCCTAACCCTAATTTCAAATCATTAACTGCTCCTGTTAGTTGAAAAAAGAACTTACCACATTTTGTAGACAGAAAAAACTTGTCAAGTTTCTTAAGATCTGAATACGACAGTAAAAAAGTATAAATCTTTTTGTTTGAGATGGATAGATGTAAATCTTTCAAAGAATCCCCCTCAGGGCCTAAAAATAGGCACATAAAAGTATGACTATCGAAGGAGACAATTGACATTTACAGCGGAAATTACGAATTCATTGCACCAAGTCTCTGTCAAGAGACAAGAAGCCAATCATCCCATCCAAAAATAACTTCCACAACTTCCTAGTAGCTATTCACTTTTGTTTAGACATGGGGTAAATTGCAATATATAGAACGTAAGCCTCCTCTAGTTTCTTGATTATAAATGACCAAAATATATTCCTAACAAAAGAAATTTATATTCAATTTATTCATTAATTTTTTGATTCTTATTTTTTGTTTTTACGTAAATCTTTTCACAAGAAAATATCTTATAATTTTTGTTTGCGTAGAAGCATGATGCAAATTGAATTCAACTAACAAAATCTTTGTTTAATTATATTACAACACGTCAATTTGTGTGTTTTGAATAATAAAAAAAATGGTTTTTCAAAGGATTAAAGGCAACACCACTAAGTATTGGGTCATCGTTCTTTCTCTAGGAATCTTGAGGGTTTTACAGTGTTTCCTGGATTTCCGTATATCAAACAATTCGTGGTAACAAACCGTAAATAGGGAGAGACTCATTCCAATAGTAACTGATCCAGTTGATTGGCATAAAAAATAATTTTGATACCGATTAATACATCAGAAGATTTGCCTTCTTATGCTAATTCCAAATACGTAAAATCTATTAAGTTTAGTGTTACCCATAAAAAAAATACGGACTCAGAAAATTTGTCCAATTTTCGAGGAAGGGGAGTGCCTTTCAAAAGTCAAGGGATCTTAATGAATAACACAGATCAGATTCAGACATCAGATAGCCCAGATATATAGGTTTCTAGCTCGTATCTACAAAAATGTGGAGTTTCCTATTTTTGGCCAGAAGGAAGATCACGATTGTATGATCACGTTTATTCGTTTTTGGTTTGTTTTGTTTTTTCTTGGGTGATCGGGTCGAACAGATCGTCCTAGAAGATTGGAAAAGGACTTTTTTTTAAAATGAGAGTTGAATGCTCAAGCACCATTTTAGGTGGCCAAAAACTACGAGGGCAACAAGCATGTCTGTTTTTTCTCCTAAGACAACAGATCAAAATTTTAAGAATGCCGTTTTGTTCATTATTGCTTAAAAATCCAATAACTATGCCTCTAGGGATGACATGACCCCCTACATGCCATGGAGAAAGAATTGTAAATTATTAAATTTTCCAATTGTTTATAGTGTTTGTTATTGGGGAACATACAGGCCTTTTTTTGGAGAGGGGATTTTTGGCCTGGGGGGGGGGGTCAACAGAGAGATTTTTCTTTAAAGAGGAAAGTTTTAAAAGAAGGATTTTCATTGAGAAACTTAAATTGGGAAAAATTTGCCGAGAATAATATCTGAAATTCTTTTTATTTGTCATGCTTTCTCTTTGGCGACTCAAATTTAGAAAAGTAGATGTTCCGAGGGACTTGTCACCAAGCAACTTTTCAGCGGGCAGCAGAATGTATGGTAATTTTGTATTTGGGGATTTTCAAAGCAATTTCCCAAGTGAGGGAGGGGGTATTCCCGGGATGATTTGAAAAATGGTCAAATCTTAAACAATAAAAAAAGTAGCAAATGAAATTATGGGAGATTTTTCAGGAGTGAATGTAGTAAATTTTTCAGGGGGAATTTTCAGTGAAGGGAGTATTTTCCAGCGAGATTTAACACGGGAGAAAATTTCAATCTTGTAATTTTTCATTGGGCAGGATTTCCCACGGAGCTGGAGACACATTTAGAGGCACATTTCCTTGTATTATTTGAAGAAAATTAGAAATTAAAATAAAAAAAAAAAACAATTGTATCAAACAGTTCGTGGTAACGAACCGTAGTAAGGAGCGACCCGGCTCAATAGTAACCAAAACTCTAAAAAATGGAATTTTGATACCAATAGCTACATCAAAAGAATCGCATTTTAATGCTGGTTTTAAATATATAAGTTTCATCAAGTTTAGTCTTACCCATCAAAATTTACGAGCCTGAGAAAATTTGCGTTATTTTAGAAAATAGGGGGAAACGCCCCCTAAAAGTCATAGAATCTTAACGAAAATCACACCATCAGATTCAGCGTATCGGAGAACCCTACTGTAGAAGTTTCGAGCTCCTATCTACAAAAATGTGGAATTTTGCATTTTTTGCCAGAAGGCAGATCAGGGATGCGTGTTTATTTGTTTTTTTGTTTTTTTGTTTTTTTTGTTTTTTTGTTTTTTTTCCTTTTCCCAGGGGTAATCGTATCGACCCAGTTGTCCTAGAATGTTGCAAGAGGGCTCATTCTAACGGAAATGAAAAGTTCTAGTGCCCTTTTTAAGTGACCAAAAAAATTGGAGGGCACCTAGGCCCCCTCCCACGCTAATTATTTTCCCAAAGTCAACGGATCAAAATTCTGAGATAGCCATTTTATTCAGCGTAGTCGAAAAACCTTATAACTGTGTCTTTGGGGACGACTTACTCCCCCACAGTCCCCGTGGAAGGGGCAACAAGTTACAAACTTTGACCTGTGCTTACATATAGTAATGGTTATTGGGAAGTATACAGGCGTTTTCAGGAGGATTTTTTTGGTTTGGGGGAGGGGTTGAGAAGAGGGGTATATGCTGGGGGAACTTTCCTTCGAGAATTTGTAATGGGAGAAGAAAATTTCCATGAAGGGAGAGCAGGATTTACTAGCATTATTTAAAAAAAACAATTAAAAAATAAAAGTGAAAAAGCTTTTTCAGCTGGAAGTAAGGAACAGCAACAAAACTTAAAACAAACAGAAATTATTACCCATATGAGGGGCTCACCTCCTTCTAATACCTCGCTCTTTACGCTAAAGTATTTTCAGTAATTTCAACTACTTATTCTACGGCTTTTGTGATTCAGGGGGTCATTCTTAATGAATTGGGATAAAATTTAAGCTTTAGTGTAAAGAGCGAGGTACTGACGATGGGGTGAATCCCCTCATATATGTAATAAAAACATGAGAATACAAAAATTCTTTACGTAAGCTAATTTATAAGTTACGTAAATCTTTTACCAATAAAAAGATTCGTAAAAAATTAAAAGTTCTAGTTGCCTTTTTAATTAACCAAAAAATCGGGGGGCAGCTAGGCTTCGTCCCCCGCTCTTTTTTTCTCAAAATCATTCGATCAAAATTATGAGAAAGCCATTGAGCCAAAAAAAAAAAAATATGCAAATTTCGTTTTGATTATTCCTCTGCGGAGAGCCAAAATCAAAACATGCATTTGATTCAAAAACGTTCAGAAATTAAATAAAAAAAACAAGTTTTTTTAACTGAAAGTAAGGAGCGACATTAAAACTTAAAACGCACAGAAATTACTTCGTATATGAAAGAGGCTGCTTCCTCATAAACGCCCCGCTCTTTACGCTAAAGTTTTTTTACTGTTTTAAAAAGAAGAATTGAGCGAAAGAGTCAAACTTTAAATCATATTTCCACGATTAGTTGTTTATAAATCAAATTTTTACAGGAAAAGTCTCTTGCTTAATGCTAAATCTGAGTCAACTTTCTAATTTTCGTTTTTTTGCTGAACAGAAATATCGAAATTTGAACATTTGAATTGGATATCTGACAATCTAAAGATTAAAAAAAAGTTTCAAATCTTTACAGCTTGAAATCCCAAGAATTGAAAACACCAGTTTATACCTTTCAAATATAAAAACAACAAACACATAATTTTTTGTTTCTTAAGTAGTGCTTTAACTCATATACTTAGCTTGAAGCACATACCTACATGCATCTTTATTAGAGTTCATATTTTTCTGACGATTTTGGCCTTTATTCGAATATTTTAGGATGAATAGAAGAGGAAATACTAGCGAAGAGCTTTAAACTGACAGGACTCTAGACTGACAGTTCTAGCCATTATATGCCTTCACTGAAATATTGAGGTAGACATCGACCGTTTAATAAATAGAGTAAATAAAAAACAAGCTTTTCAACTGAAAGTAAGGAGCAACATTAAAACTTAAAACGAAAAGAGATTATTCCGTATATGAAAGGGTCTGTCCCCTTCTCAGCGTCCCGTTCTTTACGCTAAAGTTTGACTTTTTGTCACAGTTCGACTTTTTAAACAATAAAAAACTTTAGCGTAAAGAGCGGGACGTTGAGAAGGGGACAGACGAATATACAAGTTGTATTTTTATCCTCATTTTCTACTCTTCATTACTATCATAGTTATTAAGAGATGCCAGAAAGTTAGGTGATATGCTAAATGGTTTGACCTATACACATTGTCACAATAACTTCTATTTTTGTATCAATTTTTTACACCATTTTAATTTTAACAGATGTAATGGAACTTTAACCCTCACCGGATTTTAGACTAAATTTACGACCATTTCCACTACCTACCTACGACACATAATTGTCGAGGTTCCCTTTAAACTACAGGTATTTCTTTCTTCGCAAGTTTATTGAAGAAAAGCTAATGTACACTCCCCCCCTAAAGGAAATCCTGGATCCGCCCTGGCTAAATCCTTAACGTCTGGTTCTGGCTACTAGCCTAATTTTCTGCCTTAACCGTAGTGATAATATTCCTGGACATAGCTACAATCCCTAAAATGGGTTTAACTGATATACCGTACAAGGATAGGATCTTCATTGAAGCCTTACTATCGGTTAAATCAAATACCTGTTCAGTTGAGGACAAAAAGTGTTTGATGTCCTAGGGACTACTCAATTATTAATTTAAGAGTTTAAATATGGTCAACACATCGCTTTCCCTTCCTAAAACCACAAAGTTCTGCACCTAAGACTTTAGCTACAGAATCTCCAAATATATGACAAAAGTATCCTCATACTAAGCATTTTGATTCCAATAGAAACCAAGCTAATGCCAGTATACTTACCACACTTACTCTCATTACCTCTCCTTTGAAACGGATTAGTTCATGCTCACTCAAGCCACCTGGTATTTGTACTTTTTCAAGAATCACAATCATAATTTTTCAGTAGTTTATCTTTATCTTCGCTGCCATCTTATTTCAAAACTCATTTACTGCACTATAAGTATCTGAGGCGGGGTACCTGATCTGTTAATTTTTTTAGCACTATTACTAGTACTGTCTAGAGGTCGTATTTTGATGCGTTATTAGAAGCCGGAACAGAACTAGAACGATTGGGATAGTGGCAGAGTGGGCGTAGCTGTGTTGGCCTCTGGTGGCTTGTTGCAGCAAAGAAATTGTAATAATAGTAGTAGTAGCAGTATCAGTAGTAGTTGTAGTAGTAACAGCAGTAGTAGAAGTAGTAGTAGTAGTAGTAGTAGTAGTAGTAGTAGTAGTAGTAGTAGTAGTAGTAGTAGTAGTAGTAGTAGTAGTAGTATCAGTAGCAGTTGTAGCTGTAATAGTTGAAGGAGTAGTAGTAGTAGTAGCAGTAGTAGTAGTCGTAGTAGTAGTATCAGTAGTAGTTGTAGTAGTAGTGGTAGTTGTAGTAGGAGTAATATTTGTATTAGTAGTAGTAGTAATAGTAGTAGTAGCAGTATTATTATTATTATTATTATTATTATTATTATTAGTAGTAGTAGTAGCAGTAGTAGTAGTAGTAGTAGTAGTAGCAGTAGTAGTAGTAGTAGTAGTAGTAGTAGTAGTAGTAGTAGTAGTAGTAGTAGTAGTAGTAGTAGTAGTAGTAGTAGTAGTAGTAGAAGCAGAAGAAGAAGAATTAGAAGGAAGAGGGTTATTTTTAATCAGGTCATTAATCTTGTAGTTTGATTGTTTGACGCATTTGCTTATTTAGCTGTGGGTAAACTATTTGATGCTTCGGTTAATTTGCTAGCTAGAAGATGAAAATAGATAAACACCCGCCCCCTTTATAACCTGATACAAAACCAGACAACTTAACTGTTTTCTTCTCTTTTTTTTAGTCTGGATTTATTTGACATTATGAACCAACTGCTTTTAAGATTTGGACACAAAATCGAACAGTCCGGGAAAGACGAGAAAGATGCGGCTCAATAGAAGCCGAAACTCTAAAAAACAGAATTTTTAATATCAACAGATATATAAAAAAAAAAAATAGCTCATTATGATCATTCCAAATATAAAAGATTATTTAAGATTTGTGCTACCCATAAAAAGCTGCGAGCCTGAGAAAATTTACATGATTTTCGAAAAAGGGGAGAAACACCGTCTAAAAGTCAATCAATCTTTCTGAAAATCACATCGTCAGATCCAGCACAACAGAGAATCTTACGGTAAGGGTTTCAGTCTCCCATATGCAAAAATGCGGAATTTTGTAATTTGTTTCCCAGGGTTTATCCTATCGACCCAATGGTCCTAAAACAGCGAGAGAGGGCTCATTCGAACGGGAATTAAAATTTAAATTGCATTTTCAAGTGATACAAAAGATTCACGGGCAATTAACATCCCTCCCACACCCCTTTTTTTCCCAAAATCATCCGATCAAAGTTTTAAGTTTTTAAGATGTTTTAAGTTTGTCCCAATTCTTTGAAAAAGACTCCTGAAACACAAGGGTCGTTTAATTAGAACAACAAGAAGATTTTTTTTTAAATACTAAAAGACTTTTAGTACTGTAAGGGGTTTATTAATAGAGTATTAATTTTAAAAGGTAGGTCACGTCAGTTTTGGGATGAAGGATTAACTCACTCCCTCTCTGTTGTTGCAAGTCTGAAAGCATGCATGGATGCGATATCTTCTTTGATCTCTTTTATTAATACAGAACTATATATTATTATTATTTTTATAATTATCATCATTATTATTATTGTTATTATTATTATTATTATTATTATTATTATTATTATTATTATTATTATTATTATTATTATTATCATTATTATTATTATTATTATTATTATTATTATTATTATTGTTATGACAGATTACCGAAGATTGTCCTTTTTGGCCAACCGTCTGGGGCTACACGGAAAGCAGGTTGTCCTTGTCTGGGTTGGGAGGATGTCATAAATAAGGATTTAAAGGAAATGGGAACTTCCTGGGAGGGTGTAAAGAGGGAGGCTTTAAATAGATTAGGTTGGAGGAGGAGCGTGCGTAGCTGTGTTGGCCTCAGGCGGCTTGGTGCTGCAGTGAGTTATTAGTAGTAGTAGTAGTAGTATTATTATTATTATTATTATTATTATTATTATTATTATTATTATTATTATTATTATTATTATTATTATTATTATTATTATTATTATGCTGCTAAGCTAAGGATCAAATCACAAGCTATCTTCTGTTTGCTATGTTGTTCACTCTCTCACTCATTTGTCCAACCATTAATTAATATACACACACACGCACATATCGAAGTCATTACCTGGTTCACACGTCTCTGTTGTTTGCCAAAACTTGGATGATTAGGTGTGTAACATAGGCTTTCCTTTAAGAGAGCCAGTCACCGCAATCGCGGTTTGGAAGAGCGCCACCCTGGACTCAATCAGTTTGCCAAAACCACAAGAAATTGCCCTAGGCTCTGAAAACGTTAGAATATGAAATACGGAACCCTGGAAAAGTCTAATCAGTTCTGCGTCAGTGAAAATTGGCCGTTCGACTTACTTGTTTTCTCAAGGATAATCTCTAAGGAAACTTCTAAGGTAATAGTTATGACTAAAGATATGCAAGTAATAAAAACTCAAGTCCATGGTAGTTTCAGTAGTTCTAAAATATGAACCGAAATCTAATAAATATTGATGATTATAAGCGCTAGACAAACACAAAAAAAAGCTTATTGTTGTTCTATAATACGAAAACAAGTCAATTAAGAAATTGGAAAAATAGTATTTGCTTTAAAACTAAAAGATGTCCAATTCATTACACTTGTAGGCTCAATTTATGCTTCATGAAAGGCCATGAAGTTCTTGCCCCCTTTCCCTCTATAAGGTTCTTATAATGTATTATGAACTAAAATGAGGTCTTTGAGATAATATTCATGTTTTAGGTCTGGTTGTAGTAAAACCAAATTGAAACGACTGTATGTAATAATAATAAGCTATAGATAGTATCAGTTATGTGAAAACACCTTCTAAAACCTTTCAAGTGCATTACTGATTATAGGGTTAAGAGAGATGCTCCTGAAACAAATTTATTACCTTTATATAAAGTGAAAATGAGACTTTTAAGCAATTGAGAAATTTCGGAATAGTAAACTAAAAACATAAAGCTGTCCAAGAACACTTTCGAGATATATTCTGGCTGTTTAATATTTCAGGATAGGTTTTTTTGCAAGAATCCGAAATTTCAATAGGCATTACTTATAATATTGTCCTATTCAAGCTAAATTTCTAAAATAATGAACCTGTTTTCGGGTAGGTCCTCGGGTAATACTTTTCAGAAAAGTAACACAGTAAGTCATCAATAGTTTCAGTAATGTTCAAATCTGAGAAATCTTTAAAGTATATCAGGGATTATAGGGTTAAGATTATATTCGTGAAACAGACTTATTACCACTATGTAGTACAAAATAAGAGTACTTAAAAATCAAGAAACTTCTTAAATAATGAAAAAAATGCACACACGGATGCACTCAACATATATAGATTACACTTTTTAAACAGTTCGTGGTAACGAAATGTAGCGAGGAGCGACCCGGCTCAATAGTGAACGAAGCTCTAAAAAACGAAATCTTTATACTAATAGATACATCAAAAGAATCGAATTTTTATGCTGCATTTAAATATAGAAGTTTCATCAAATTTAACTTTACCCATCGAAAGTTAAGAGCCTGAGAAAATTTGTGATATTTTAGAAAATAGAGGGAAACACCCACTAAAATTCATAGAATCTTAACAAAAGTCACCCCATCAGATTCAGTGTATCAGAGAACCCTACTGTAAGAGTTTCAAGCTCCTATCTACAAAAATGTCGAATTTCGTAGTTTTTGCCGGAAGACCGATCACGGGTGCGTGTTTATTTGTTTTGTTGTTGTTGCCTTTTAAACTAGGGGTGACCGTGTCAACCCAATGATCCTGGAATGTCGCGAGAGGGCTCATTCTACCTGAAGTTCAAAGTTTTTGTACCCTTTTTAAGTGGTCAAAAAATTGGAGTGCACATAGGCCCTCTTCCACGCTCATTTTCCCCCCAAATCAACAGATCAAAATTTTGAGATGGCTATTTTGTTCAGCATAGTCGAAAAACTAAACAACTATGTCTTTGGGGATCACTTACTCCCCCACACACCCCGGGAGAGGGGCTGCAAGTTACAAACTTTGACCAGTGTTTACACACAGTAATGGGTATTGGGAAGTGTACAGATGTTTCAGGAGGATTTATTTAGTGTTGGGGGGGGGGGTTTGAGGGAAGAGGGCTAACTGGAAGGATCTTCCTTGAAAGAATTTTTCATGGGGAAAGAAATTCCGTGAAGGGGGCACAGGAGTTTCTAGCATTATTTTAAAAAACAATAAAAAAATAAATATAAAAAGTTTTTCAACTGGAAGTATGTAGCAGCTTTAAAACTTAAAACAAACAGAACTTATTACGCTATGAGGGGCTGATCTCCCCCTAAATACCTTGCTCTTTACGCTAAAGTATCTTTATTAATTTTAAGTATTTATTCTACGGTCTTTGTGATTCAGGTGTCATTCTTAAGGAATTGGGTCAAAATTTAAGCTTTAGTATAAAGAGCGAGGCATTAACGAGGGGGCAAACCCCCTCATATACGTGATAAGAATATATGAGATATAAAAGTTCGTTATGTAAGTTAATTCATAAGTTACGTATATTCTTTACTAATAAAATGTTTGTAAAAATTTTTAATTTCTAGTTGCCTTCTTAAGTAACCAAAAATCGGAGGGCAATTAGGCATCCTCCCCCTTTTTTTCTCAAAATCGTCCGATTAAAACTAAGAGAAAGCCATTTAGCCCAAAAAAAAATAATATGCAAATTTTGTTTAATTATTCATGTGCGGAGAGCCAAAATCAAACATGTATTCATTCAAAGAAGTTCAGAAATCAAATAAAAAAAAAATTTTTTTTAACGGATAGTAAGTAGCGACTTTAAAACTTAAAAGGAACAGAAATCACTCCACGTATGAAAGGGGTTGTACTCTCCTCAACGCCCCGCTTTTTATACTAAAGTTTTTTACTGTTTTATAAGTAGAATTGAGAGAAAGAGTCAAACGTTAGCGTATTGAACGGGACGTTGAGGAGGGAACAGCCCATTTCAGTCGCTGAGTAATCTCTGTTTGTTTTAAATTTGAATATCGCTCTTTACTTTCAGTTAAAAAAAACTAGTTTTTTATTTAATTATTTCAAGGAAGGGTATTTTATCTACATTGGTAATTTTAATTAAATAATATTCATAACCCCATAGTCCCCTGCTGTAAATTTACATATTTTCTAAACAATGTCAATAAATTTGTACTGGTAGCTTGTTCCATAAATGGATTTTGTATTGGGATTTCCGAGGTAGAGAATGAAAAACCAAAAATTATAAAAAGGTTCAAGCTCCTATCTACAAAGATGTGGAACTTCGTATTTTTGGCCAGAAGACCGATCACGGGTGCGTGTTTTTTTTTTTTTTTTTTTTTTTTGGGGGGGGGTCATTGTATTGACCAAGTGGTCCTAGAAAGAGGCAAGAGGACTCATTCTAACAGAAATAATAGGTTCTAGTGCCCTTCTTAAGTGACCAAAAAAATTGGAGGGCACCTAGGTTCCCTCCCATGTTCATTTTTTGCGAAAAATCAAAGGATCAAAATTTTGAGATAGCGATTTTGTTCAGCATTGTCGAAAAACAAAAAAATAATAACTATGTCTTTGGGGATGACTTACTCTCCCACAGTCCCCGGAGGAGGGGCTGCAAGTTACAAACTTTGACCAGTTTTTACATACTGAAATGGTTATTGGGAAGTGTACAGATGTTTTCAAGGAGATTTTTTTTTTTTTGGGGGGGGGGTGTTTGAGGGGAGGGGTATATGTGGGAGGATCTTTCCTTGGAAGAATATTTCATGGGGAAGAGTAATTCAATGAAAGGGGGACAGGATTTTCTAGCATTATAAAAAAAAAATGAAAAAATAAACATGACAAAGATGTTTCTACTGAAAGGAAGGATCAGCATTAAAACTAAAAACAAACAGAGATTATTGTGCATATGAGGGGTAATTTTCCTCCTAAATACCTCGCTCTTTATGCTAAAGTATTTTTAGTAATTTCAACTATTTATTCTGCGGCCTTTCTGATTCAGGGATCATTCTAATGAAATAGGACAAAATTTAAGCTTTAGTATAAAGAGCGAGGTATTAGCGAGGTGACAATCCCCCTCATATACATAATAAAAATATACGAATATAGAACTTCGTTACTTAAGTTAATTCTCAAGTTACGTAAGTTAATTCTTAAGTTACGTAAATTTTTTACTAATAAAAACGTTCGATAAAAATTAAGAGTTCTAGTTGCCTTTTTAAGTAACCGAAGAATTGGAGTGCAATAGGCCTGTTCCCCCACCCTTTTTTTCAAAATCGTCGGATCAAAACTAAGAGAAATCCATTTAGCCAAAAAAACAGAAATAATATGCAAATTTAATTTTAATAATTTATGTGCGGAGAGCCAAAATCAAGCATGCATTAATTCAAAAACGCCCAGAAATTAAATAAAAAAACTAGTTTTTTTAACCGATAGTAAGGAACGACATTAAAACTTAAAACGAACGGAAATTACTCCGTATATAAAAGGGGCTGTTCCATTCTCAACGTCCCGCTCTTTACGCTAAGGTTTCTTACTGTTTAATAAAGTAGAATTGAGAGAAAGTGTCAAACTTTAGCGTAAAGAGTGGAGCGTTGAGAAGGGAATAGCCCCTTTCATATGCGGAATAATTTCTGTTCGTTTTAAGTTGTAATGTCGTTCCTTATTGTAGTTAAAAAAATAGTTTTTTTATTTAATAATTCTAAGAATCGAAAATGAGACCTATAATGCGACAAGATGGGAATTTAAAATTTAATTGAATTTAAATTAAAAAAATCGAATTAAAACAAATTCATTTGCACCATATCTGGTCAAATAAGTCTCAAAAGAAACCTTAAGGGAATCTGATGTACATGTCTTACAGGATATTTATGTCTAAATATCCTGGTTTTGTGACCTATGTTCGACTTTTTTTACTACCTTAAACTTATTTAGCAATTCCTTGATGTCTCTTCCCTTAAAAAAAATTATTTCAACTTTACCGTTGTTTTTCCTTCAATGACATCGCAACAAAAACTAAAGGTGAAGGTAAATGGTACGACTTTGGACTTTAAAGTTCCTACTGGCGGTGCTAGTCTCTGCTAGGAAGTGCAATGGCGGGTTGGGGGCTAGCTATATTTGCTTTTGCATACTCTTTATCTATATCTTTCTCAGATCTCTCCAGGTACACATTTAGAGCTGGTTTATCTCTGGCTAGGTATAGGAATCGAGCCACTGACCCGTTCGAAACTAAAACAACCGGCAACACCAGGATTCGAAACCCTGTTCTCACGCCAAATAGATTTTAGATCGAGCGTGGTAACTTAGATCAAACTTTGACAAAGAATTAGAAGTAAGCTAATTGGCTTGTGACTTCTGAAAAGCTATGTGAATATCGTCCTAGTTTCAGAGGTCACATTGCCAAACGGTGTCACATTTGACTCTAAACATTAAGTTACACAGTCCACAAAAAATGGAGGGACGGTTAACCCCTATTCTATTATTGAACGCAAGTCTTAAGAAAATTGGGAAAGTCAGTGGATTTGCTTTCTTTGCGGAAAAGGTTATGGAGAGAGGAATCAAATCCTAGTATCTATTCAGTCGGAGGAATATATTTAAACTACGCATGTGACTAGGCTGTATAATGGAATTTTATTCCCAAATCATTATAAACCATTTTTATAGTGAAGTAAAAGATTATATTGACATTATACTATTAGGCAGTTTATGTAAATCTCAATTTTGTTTTTTGCCCTCGCCCAGTGGGTTTCGGCACTATATCATACGGAGGATTCGCCAGAAAAAAATTTCAGTGAATCAACTCTAAAAAATTAAATGTATCAAACTAAGGATAGACAGAAGGCTGCAATATCAGTTTTTTTTTGTTTTTTTTTATTCCTATATTCACAGCGCCAGGTACTTAAAAGTATTTGATATAACGCTTTTTGTTTATATCTTTCCAAAACCTCGAGGTTTAAATGTTTGTTGAGCCTGCTTACCTAGAAGTCAAAAGAGGTATTTGCAGGATACCTGTAAATACCTCAATTGCTCAGTTCTATTGCTCGGTTCCTGGCGTGTTTTCTTTTAGACAATTAGACCGAGTAGTACCTACGCTTCTGCTTTTTCGGTTGGACAAAGGGGGGAGGACGATGCGATAGAGCTCGTCTGAGGGGGGTAAATTCATGTAATTTTAGAAAACAGCCATCGACGCTGCATCAAACCTTTCATTGAGAGGCTGGAGTGAGTCATGTGTAGAGGCACAGCCCACCCTGTTTACCCTATTCTGGATCTTCTGGACAATTCCTGAAAGTTTTAAGGATTTTTGTTCAGTTTTGAAGCATTGTAAATACAAAAGTTAAATTTTAGCATAAAAGCAAAGTGTGGATTAAAAAGAATATTTAAGTGAAAATAAATAAAAACCAACTATAATATTAATTGCGTAAAATTCGAGAAAAAAATTAGAATTTAAATAATCAGTAATTAACCTATATAATAAAGGTTTTGATACTTTCCAACATCTTACGGTCTACTGTGACTAATGTTTCTCATTGACTAACCATTGGCTGCAGTGACTAATGCTTACCATTGCTTCAGAATAAATCCTCTCCCTTGTACTAATCTCATTGACTAATCATCAGTGTTTCCACTTTCTCATTTTTTAAATCCCTAATAAAGAGCTGAACAATCCCTAGAAATCCCCATCTTCAGTTCCAAAATCCCTAAAAATCTCATATTTTCTAATTACTCCCTGAACCACTTCTCCCTATCTTATTTCACCCGTACCATTGAAAGGCAACATATTTTGCTTCTTAGATTGAAGTCTAGCTATCACTACCATAATAGAATGTCTTATCATGCCGTTTAAAGTGTTGTTTAATCATCAGCTAAATACAAATAGCTTCAAATATACTTCAAATAATAATAAGCAAATAGAAAAGAAAATGTAATACTGTAATGTAGATTACAGTACAAGATGTTTAATACTGTTCAATCGTAACTTGTAAAACGTAATCAGACCTTATCTTTCCCTGATGTGTCTTCAACATTTTTTGTATGGTGGCTGAAGCTTTCACCGTTCTCATGTGGTGAAGTAACTAATCATCTTCACATTCCACACTTTCTTGAGCCCTTTTCATTCCATATTTTGTTTTTAGAATCCCCCGCAAAGTTTATGTTTTCAATTTATTCTGACGGTCAGTTTTTACTACTTTTACAGCACTGAAAAACCTCTCAACATCGACATTTGAAAATGGAACAGTGGAAATAAATAATACTGCCGGTTTCAGGTTAGGATACAAATTCTGTTCCGGCAGCATTTTTTTTCACCAATACCGAACACCAGCAGGTCACAGCATCCATTGTTTTGACGTTTTCAATATCGATGAGGCTCTGCCTCCTCCACTCCTGCTCGGTTTTGGTTCCGTCCGTCCCATGGGATCCGGCCATAATTCCTAACAAAAGGTAGCAGAGAGGCAGGTTGAAGTGATTGAGCTGACACTGGGTCAACCATTTCAGCATATTTGTAAATGTCGTCTTCGAAATGGAAACTTTTCTGTATCTGGCCTACTGGTTTGATATGGAACGCCTGTGCAGTTTGAGAACTACTTTGATTGAATCAAAGGGGATGACGGTATCTGACCTTGACGTACAGAGGGAATCTGGTCCGTTCGGACCCAAGTAAACGCTTTCAGGGGGAAGTTAAAACTTCCGATTGTTCACATCGATTTCTAAAGCGTTAGTTGATTCCACATAGTCCTTCTGCAGGAAGCTTAAGGCTGAGACCAATGTTTTAAGCTTTGTTTATACCCCAAACTAGAAATATTTTGGTTTCAAGAGCTCAAATTGTACTTAAATTTGAATTTGCGACAGAAGTGATTGTTATATTTGTAAAGAACATAAAAAAAAGACATCGAGTGGTATGTTCATTTTATTTGTAAGTAAAAAAAATGAACAACAAAAAATTTACCAATTATAGTATGAAGGTTTATGATTTTCCCCTGGGTACGTAGGCTTGCCAAAAACACACAATCCATTTATTCCTACATGTGCCATTGTTTTTAAAAAATGGCTGTCAGTTTGTTTGTCTGTTAAAAACTAGGGTAACGAAACGGTAAGAGAGGTGTTCGAATAGTTACAGCCTACCTCTATTATTCACGTCAGTACTTATAAAGTTGGCCCCAAGTTCGAGTTCAAGTTTTTTTTTGATTTTACACAAAAATCGTAAACATCATACAAGTACTGTGGAGAAAAAGAATCGTACATGCAATGCTTGTCAAAAAAATTTACTACAGTAAGAACAACTACGTACCCTATAAAACTATCAAAATATATTATAGCTTTATTTATCTGACCTGTAAAAAAATGACATGCTGTCTACCAAATAATCTTATGAAGAAACAACCCAAAAATGACAAACCTTATGTCTTCATTAATCGAGAACACTCCAAGCTGAAATTATTGTTTGAAGCCCACATCAGCATGGAACTGTTTCAAACAGTTCTTTGTTGCTAGTTTGTTACTGAGGACTCCTGTACATCTCAAAATCTGTGTGGTGTTAAAAATTTTTAAGCAACTGAAGAAGTTCTTCTCTGTAATTCCAAGTTCAATTCGCAAGGAAACAGATCCTAAATCGAATTATCCTGCTTCTCTGATCAAGAAGATGATGATGATGAACAAATTAAAGGAAAACCCCCAAAAATTTCCCTAAAAGTCCATGGGAGAGGAAAAATCCCTTGAAAATCCCCAAATTCCTAAAAAAAACTCTCGCCCCTAAAAGACTTAAGAAATCCCCATTTTAGGGGGAAAATCCCCATAGTGGAAACACTGCTAATCATCGGCTACAGTGAATAATGTTTCTCATTGCTTCAGAATAAATCCTCTCCCTTGGAGTAGTGTACCGCGTCTTACCCAATTGGTCGATGCCAGGTATAATAAGCGTCAGCAGGTCGAATGCTTGTGATCTTAACAGTTTGGCGTGAATTTTTTACATATTTGTTCAACAAAAAGAAGAGAAAAATTTAAAAATAAGCTATTTGAGGAACACCAGGTCTAGTCGAAACTTATTTTAATGCATTAGAAATTATTGCATTGTAGAGAAGTAGATATAAACAAGTGACAGATAATCTAAAGCCCATTGTAAACGAGTAAGTTCAAAAACAGATTGAAGGGGACCCATAATTTGTGCAAGTGCCATTCAATAGTGAATTTTGGCCAATATTTTCCTGTCAGTAATCTAAAAAAATAGTTCAGAGCTTTAAATATTCGACTACACGTCGCAACCGATCGTATTGGCGGCGCACCAGCGTGCTGTCGGTTTTCAGTACCGCTTTGAGAAGTGCTCTTAATTCTACTTTTTATTTTTTATTTTCTACTTAATTCTACTTTTTTTAATTCTACTTTTTAATTCTAACTTAAATCTACTTTTATTGGCGGCGCACCAGCGTGCTGTCGGTTTTCAGTACTGCTTTGAGAAGTGCTCTTAATTCTACTTTTTATTTTTTCTTTTCTACTTAATTCTACTTTTTTTAATTCTACTTTTTAATTCTAACTTAATTCTACTTTTATTGGCGGCGCACCAGCGTGCTGTCGGTTTTCAGTACCGCTTTGACAAGTGCTCTTAATTCTACTTTTTATTTTTTCTTTTCTACTTAATTCTACTTTTTTTTAATTCTACTTTTTAATTCTAACTTAATTCTACTTTTATTGGCGGCGCACCAGCGTGCTGTCGGTTTTCAGTACCGCTTTGACAAGTGCTCTTAATTCTACTTTTCAAAACAATGCAAAATTTAGCGTAAAGAGCGGGGTGGTGATGAGGGGACAGCCTCTTTCATATATGAAATAATTTTTGTTCGCTTAATATTTTAATGTCACTCCTTACTTTCAGTTAAAAAAGCTTGTTTTTATTTAGTTTTTTAGCGTAAAGAAGGGGGCTTAAGTAATGGTTTTGGAGCTTTGGCACTTCTGGAAAAGGTAAAAGATTTACTAGGTGTTTTCGAGAGTAATTGTCTATGGATTTTTTTTGGTGCCCAGCTGACTGAACGTATTTCAAACAGTAGGCTTTACAAAAAGTGTCGTTTAATCCCGCTTTCTATGACCATAATAAGAGAAACGTTGTTTCTCGAGGAAAGAGCAGCAAACACAGGTTTTTCATTTGAAGATTGCTACTTGCATCGAAAATCAATATATATTAGGCTGCTGCATGCTGAGCGCCAGGGCTCGGTCTCAAAGTCGGTGATGGATTTTACTTTCTAAAAACCGGGGTATTGACATTTTTGGCCCCAAAAACCATCTAAATAGGTTGCAAATTTAAGAAAAAATTTGTATTTTTTCCATATTGGTTGTATCGAGCCTATGGTGACGCCATGACATAAAGAAGAATCTCACATTGACTGCGGTTAGAAAACAAGTGACACAGAGAATCAATATATACAAGCCTACCACGCAGCCGTGCTGGGGCCCAGCCTCAAATTTAGCTATATAGTTGTTCTTTTCGTAAAACCAGCACATATACATTTCTGGACACAAACAATCTAAACAGGTCACATCCTTAAGGAATATATATATATATATATATATATATATATATATATATATATATATATATATATATATATATATATATATATATATATAATATATATATAATATATATATATATATATATATATATATATATATATATATATATATATATATATATATATATATATATAATATATATATAATATATATATATATATAATATATATATATATATATATATATATATATATATATATATATATATATATATATATATATATATATATATATACATCGACCAAATCGGAATGTCCAAATTAATGCATAGTCGTCACTAATAATTGTAAGAAGTTTTAAATTTTCAAGCAAAAAAAGTACCGCAAATCTAACGAAATATTTCCAAGGGATTACCTCCGATTAGGGCTCCTCAATATAATACCACCTGCCGAATGGGTTTCGACGCACTAGACTCCATAATCGGCAAGGTGGAGTGTCTACCAAAAAGCTTGTTTATGGTATTCCTATCATAAATAAAACTTGTGAAATACATGCCTACTACAAAAATTATAAGAAAAACAAGTTTTTCAACTGGAAATAAGGAGCAATATTAAAACTTCAAACGAACAGAAATTATTGCGTATATGAATCGGGTTTCCCCCTCCTCAACACCCATCAAATGTTACCCATCAAATGTTACGAGCCTGAGAAAATTTGCCTTATTTTAGAAAATAGGGAAAACACCCTCTAAAAGACAAAGAATCTTAACGAAAATTGCACCATCAGATTAAATGTATCAAATAACCCTGTTGTAGAGGTTTCAAGCTTCTATTAACAAAAATGTAGAATTTTGTATTTTTTGCCAGAAAACAGATTACGGATACGTGTTTTTTGTGTTTTTTTTTTCAGGGGTGATCGTATCGACCCAATTGTCCTAGAATGTCGTATGAGGAATCATTCTAACGAAAATTAAAAGTTCTATTGCCCTTTTTAAGTGACAAAAAAATTGGAGCGCGCCTAGGCATCCTCCCACGCTTATTTGTTTCCATAAGTCACTGGATCAAAATTTTGAGATAGCCATTTTGTTCAACATAGTCGAACAACCTAATAATCATGTCTTTAAGGACGACTTAATCCCCTACAGTCCCATAGATGAGGGGCTGTAAGTTACAAACTTTTATCATTGTTTACATACAGTAATGGTTATTGGGACGTGTACAAACGTTTTCAGGGGGAGTTTTCACGTTAATGGGGGGGGGGGTCGGGAAGGGGTTCTGGAAGGGGGTTACATGGGATAATTTTTAAATGGAGGAATTCATCATGAAGAAAGAAAATTTTCATGAAGGGGCCGCAGGATTTTCGAGCATTATTTAAAAAAACAAAAAAAAAACAATGAGAAAATAACTAAAACAAAAAAGTTTTTTTCAGGTGGAAGTAAGGAGCAGCATTAGAACCTAATACAAACAGAAGGTATTACGTATATAAGGCGCTTCGTCTCCCCCAAAATACCTCACTCCTTACACTAAAGTATTTTAGTAATTTCAATTATTTTTCTAACAGCCTTTGTGATTCAGGGGTCATTCTTGATGAATTGGGACCAAATTGAAGCTTTAGTGTAAAGAGCGAGGTGTTGGAGAGGGGGAGAACACCCTCATATACGTAATAAAAATGTAAAATATAGAATGCCGTCACGTAAGTTAATTTGTACGTTACGTATATTTATTACTAAAAAAAACGTTCGAAAAAAAATAAAAAGTTCTAGTTGCCTTTTTAAGTAACCAAAAATTGGAGAGCAACTAGGCCTCCTTCCCCACCTCTTTTTTCATCAAAATTGTCCGATCAAAACTATGACAAAGCCATCTAGCCAAAAAAAATAATATGGATATTTCGTTTTAATTATTCAGGTGCCGTGAGCCAAAATCAAAACATGCATTAATTAAAAAAACCTTCAGAAATTAGATTTTTTAAAATCAAGTTTTTTAACTACAAGTAAGGAGTAGGTAGGTAGGTAGGTAAATTTTTATTTAAAACCTTTATGTCATATACAAATCAATTAATCACAAAAATGCCGTTCTGGCCTGTAATAGCAACTACATTCATGTTACTTCAATCATCAATAATACTAACTCATATAAAAAAAAGAAAACAAAATGTATGTATATACACATACAAACATACACACACATACACGTATAATAAATATATATATATATATATATATATATATATATATATATATATATATATATATATATACATATATACACTTACAAATACACATACAAATATACATACATTACTCCAAATAATTACTCAGACCGGAAAAATTCTAGATAGCCCACTCTCATTGAATACGCTTCCCTTCACTATCCTGATCATTTATCATTCAAAAAATGCATTTTTAACCGGTGCTTAAGCTGTGGGAGACTCTCTGACTCCCTTATATACTCTGGGAATGCATTCCAAATTGTTGTGCCGATGTGTCTTGTCACATGTCCCGATTGCATTGTATTCCTCACCTCATTAATCAGATCATTTCCATGTAAGGTAAAATACTGATGGTAAAACGAATTATGTTTAAAATAATTTCTAAAAACTTCAGGTCCTAAATTATTCAAGCATTGAAAAGCAAATATACCTATCTGCATATCTCTAATTTGACCTACATTTAGTAAATTCAACTTTTTAAATATACTTAACGTACTATCAGTTCCTCGGTGATAATTTCCGATAATACGAACAGCTTTATTTTGCTGAACCTGTACTCTTTTATTTATTTGTGTAAAAATTACTTGCCCATATTATACATCCATAATTAATATAAGACTATACTAACGAATGGTACAATGAAAGCATTACTTTAGTTGGAAAAAAATATTTGAGTTTACACAGCATCCCAACACCTCTTGAAACTTTGCATGAAATCACATCACTATGTCTTTTCCAGCTGAGTTTATTGTCCACTATAAATCCCAGATATCGAGTTTCTTGAACTTCTGCTAGAGTATTTCCATTATATATAGCTCCTGGAGAAGTGGTAGGCGCTGTTCCTATTCTAGTGAATGTAAAAAAATTTGTTTTGGTTGTATTTATTGCAAGCCGACTTAGAGAGACGAATGTATGCAGTCCTTTTAATGCTTCATTAGCATTATCAGTAAGTTCATTGAGAGTCTTTCCTGTAACTGAAAGTGCAGCATCATCTGCAAAGGAAGAAATTTTGGCTCGTGGTATGTAAAACCGCATACTATCACAATATATAAGGTATAATAGCGGAACCAAGACTGAACCCTGTGGAACTCCACAAGTAATTGGATAACATTTAGAAATCGAACAATCTAATATCACTTTTAAAAACCTTCCATTCAAATAAGATTCAAACCATTTGAAACATTCATCCTTTATTCCTAGGCAACGTCATCTTTTCAATAAAATGCTAAAATCTACTGTATCAGAAGCTTTTTTAAAATCTATTAAAATCGACATACAAAAATTCCTTTTATCTAGTTCACTATTTACGGTATCCATCAGGTCCTCCAGAGCATGTACAGTTGAATGAGCTGTCCTGAAACCAAATTACGTCTCGGATAAAAAGCCACATTTCAATAAATACTCATAAAGTCTTTTATGCATTTCTTTTTCATAAATTTTTGACAAAACTGGTAAAATCGATATGGGTCTCCAGTTTGAGATGTCGGTAAGTGATCTTGCCTTTGGCAGCGGGAAAACTTTTGCTAGCTTTAATGGACGAGGATATATATTACAAACATAGTATTTAACAAAATTCTTACTTTAGCGTAAATAGTGAGGGACAGACGAGGGAAAGAGGCTCCCTCATATACGTAATATGAAGGGGTTTGCCTCCTCGTTAATACCTCGCTCTTTACCTTAAAGTTCGAATTTTTTTACAATTCTTAAAGAATGCCCCCTGAATCCCAAAAGCCATTGGATTAGAATAAATCGCTCGTTTTAAAATTACTAAAATTACTTTAGTGTAAACAGCAAGGTATTGACGAGGGGGCAAATACCCTCATATACGTAATAATTTCTGTTCGTCTTAAGTCTTAAAGTTGCTCTCAACTTCCAGTTGAAAGAACTTGTTTTTCAAATTAAATTTTTGATTGTTTTTTTTTTTAATAAGTCTGGGAAATCCAGCTCCCCCTTTATGGAAATTATCTTCCCCGTGAAAAAACTCATCCATGAAAAGATCTTTCTTCATAACCTTCTCCCCTGAACATCCCCCCCCCCTACACGAAGAAATCCTCCTGATTTTCCAATTTTTGGTCATTTAAGAAAGCCATTAGAACTTGATGAAACTTATATAATTCAAAACCAGCATAAAAATCCAATTCTTTTGACGCACCTATTTGTATCAAAATTTCATTTTTTAGAGCTTCGGTTACTATTGAGTTGGGTTGCTCCTTACTTATTGTTCATTGCCTTATATATATATATATATATATATATATATATATATATATATATATATATATATATATATATATATATATATATATATATATATATATATATATATATATATATATATATATACATATGGTAATGTGAACCCGGCAGCAGGCTTGTATATATTGAAATTTATTGTCACTAGTCTTCTAAATGCAGCCTCTTCTTGATGCTATGGCGCTACCACATTTTAAATAAAACCACCCTGAGAAAAATAAAAAGTCTTTTTTTGAAGCTGCAACCTATTTAGATCGTTTCTCACCAAAAATTTCAATCTGCCAGTTTCAAGAAAAGGGCACTATGTAGCTGGCTTCGCGGCCGGACTCTGGCACGGCTACGCGGCAGGCTTGTATTAATTGATTATCATTGTCGCTTGACTTTCAACTGCTGACAATGTGAGCCTCTTCTTGGTGTCAGGTGTCAACATAGGTTCGGAAAAACAACCCTTGGAAAAATAGAAATTGTTGCTTAGAGTTGTGACCTGTTTGAATCGTTTTTGTGACCAAAAATGAAATTGCCGATTTTAAGATAAAAAAAACTATGTAGCCGATTTCGATGCCGAGTCCCAGCACTTGGAACGTGACAAGCTTGTATATATTGATTCTTTTAGTTATGAGCAACCCTAAAATGAATCAGCTTTGTTAGCTACTCTTTCATCAGAAAAATGGATGGCTCCACGGGGAATACATATAACGTTGAAAGGTTCCTATGACTTGTCACTTTCATTTTTGACACGTTCTGATTATAAATGTCACTTGCAATTCATGTTACCACGTATCTTGTAACCGCATATATCTTTGTTCTAGCAGTAACCTATCTTTTGACAGTATATTTCATTGTTCTTCACTTTTATTTTTGGCTTGTTTCAATTCTTGCTGCCGCTTATCCATCTTCTAACCGGGTATTTCTTTCTTCTTCACTTTTTTTCCAAAATATATATTTAGTACCAGGCCCTGGCATGGCTACATGATAGGCTTGTATATCTAATACTTGTCTTCACTTGTCATTATACTTGTCACTTGTCTTCTAACAGAGGCTGCTGTCCCAGTGAAGCAGAACGTTGATTTACATCATTCTCCGCTTCTTGAACTTATGGCATCTTCACTTTAATTTTTGACACGTTCTAAATCTAGATTCACGTGTCATCTAACTGCATTTTTTATTTATTCTTCATTTCGGACTTTCATTACTTTCGACAATGTTTTTAATTCCGTTTGCCTTAGCTGCTCGGATTGATCTTAGATGTCCCGGTTGTTCATTTTGATGCATTGGAAAATCACGTTTTTCTGGTCACCTGCTTGACTTGTCATGTTTGATCGCTTATAAATTTATTATTGTCCAAACGAATTATGATTTTTAACAATTGTAAATTTTTGTTATTTGGGTCACTCTATAGGCATTGTTTTACTTATTATACAAAATCAACGATACACAATTGGAAATCCTCGCTATGGAACAGATATTGTTTTATGCTTAGTTAAACTTATTGCGCTTTATTTTTTCTAAGATTAACGTACTAGACAAGTAGTATGTTCGAATGTTTAAATTGTTATTTGGAAATTTTTCCAATTGCCATTTTTTCAAAGCTATCGTGCCAAAATCAAAAACTGATTGGATATTACAAGGGCTTTTTTCACGTTCGATTGACTCATAATACTTGGAATCTTATGCTTAGCTAAGTTTCGTGTGTAAATTTGCACGTGTCATATATACTAAAAACAATAGTACCACTCTTTAGGCAGAAATAACGTATTTATGCTATTGAAATATGCGTATGAATATGACTTCACTCATATGAATTTATTTTCCTAAATTAGAAGCATTAACGAGTTTTCTCAAAGTCGTGACGTATCTAGATCACTTTTTTTCAGGCCAGAAAGTCTAAGACTGCCACTATTCAAAAAAAAAAAAAAAACTTGGAGCTGTTTTCGAGAAAAAATTCATAGATACACATAGAGTTACTGCTCCTTTAAAGAGACTAAATTAAAAAAAAAACAAGTTTTTTTTACTGAAAGTAAGGAGCGACATTAAAACTTATAAGGAACAGCAATTACTCCGTATATGAAAGCGGCTTTTCCTCCTCAACATCCTACTCTTTACGCTAAAGTTTGACTGTTTCTCTTAACTCTACAATTTTAAATTAGTAAGAAACTTTAGCGTAAAGAGGAGGACTTTGAGGAGGAAACACCCTTTTCATATATGGAGTAATTTCTGTTCGTTTTAAGTTTTAATGTCGCTCCTTACTTTTAGTTAAAAAACTTTTTAACTTTAAAAAAAAAATTACTAAGAATATTTTAGCGTGAAGAGCAAGGTATTAACGAAGAGGTGAACCCCTCATATGCATAATAATTAATGTTCGTCCTAAGTTTTACTGCTGCTCCTTTTTTCAGTTGAAGAAACTTTTCATATTTATTTTTTCATTGTTTTTTTAAATAATGCTAGAAAATCCTGTGCCCCCTTCATTGAAATTTTCTTTCCCCATGACAAAATCCTACATGGAAGGATCCTCCGACGTAACCCCCATCAACTTCTACCCCTACCCAATAGTCTGTACACTTCCCAATAACCATTACTATATGCAAGCACTGGTCAAAGTTTGTAACTTGCAGCCCCTCCTATGGCGACTGTAGGGGAGTAAGTCGTCCTTAAAGACATAGTTATTAGGTTTTTTGCCTATAATGAATAAAATGGCTATCTCAAAATTTTGATCCGGTGACATCGGGGAAAAAATGAGCATGGGGGGGGGGGGCTAGGTGCCGTCCAATTTTTTGTCAGTTAAAAAGGGGACTAGAATTGTTAATTTCCATTAGAAAGAGCCCTCTTGCAACATTCTAGAACCACTGAGTTGATACGATCACCCCTGGGGAAAAAAAAAACAAAAAAAAACAAATAAACACGCATCCGTGATTTGTCTTCTGGCAGAAAATGCGAAATTCCACGTTTTTGTACAGAGGAGCTTGAATAGGGTTTTCTGATACGCTGAATGATATGGTGTGATTTTTGTTTAAGATTTTTTTACTTTTAGGGGGTGGTTCCCCCTATTATCTGAAATAAGGTAAATTTTCTCTGGCTCAAAGACTAAACTTGATGAAATTTATATATTTAAAATCAGCATTAAAATTTGATTCTTTTAATATAACTATGTGTATCAAAATTCCATTTTTTAGTTTCGACTACTATTGAGCCGGGTCGCTGCTTACTAGAGTTCATTATCATGAACTGTTTGATAAGATAAATATAAACATACATCCTAATAGGTAGAGTAGTATTTTGGGGTATCTTTAGCCTCCCTTAGAGTTAAAGGTAGTGTTTGTAAATTGTATCTCTGAAAAAATAACTTTAATTAAAACGGTAATTTTATTATTGTTTTAATTCATAAATATTAAGTTTTAAGTGTATTGAAACGCTCCATGAATAATTTTGGCGGATGCTAACGTTACGATTTAAGATGATTTCCTGGCTGATTCACCCACTGAGAACAAAAAGGAACTACACTGTCACGAGCTCAAGTCTCACAGTTCTTAAACTACACCCACTGATTAAAATTTGTCTCATATATCAGCTAGTTGTATGTCTCACCGTATCCGCTGCTAAAGGGCAATCACATGTAATAATACAAAAGCTTTTTTATCTTCATTTTTTTTTATCAGAAAAACTTGCTTTCCGCATTATTCTTATCATGAGATTGTTTAGTTACCTAGTGAGTAGAGGAGTGATACGATAAATGGATTTAGATGGACCAATGTCTTTGTATTCGTCATCAATGTCTTTACATTCAGCTTCAAGTGAAATTAGTATACCAAGCGCTGTAAAGCGTCGAGATAAGAAGAAGGAACGAAATGGAAGAGAAAGTTTTCGGCATAGTTTTCTTAACGCCGCAGACGCTTTGCAATGGTTCAAAGACTCAACAAAGAGCAGCAAAGAGAAGAAAAAACAATCTCCGGCTACTCCACCTGCCAAGATGTTGACGCCACCGATAGTTCCATATTCCAAAACTGATGAAATCGACTTGCCTGAAGGCTATAGACCTCCCTCGATCCTCTTCATTTCAGATACGGACGAAGATGTCCTTGACAGTGTTATAAATAACAAAAACTCCAAATCAGAAGCGGATTTACATTTACATATAGCAACTCTGTCCATAGCCGAATGCATCAAAGAAGAAATCGCAGTGGAATTTTTTTTTGATTATTCAGACAGTTGTGAATATACTAAAAAAGATGTTGGTATTCAGACAGATAGCACAATTAAACAAAGGAATATTCTAAGAAATTTTGACCCTAAAATTAGCGGTCAAGATGGAGTTCCATCATATCGACGGCTTGCTATTAAGCGAAAGCCAAGTACCGAGAAGCAAGGGCTTCGCAACAGAATAAAATATTCACCAATAGCATACGGTAAATCAGCTTCAACTAGCAGCAGTGATGATGATACATCTCCAAAAGACTTAAGCACTAAAATAAGTGGTACCTTCTCGGAAGACTTAATCGCTAAAACTACCCTTGATACGGTCTTGAATGAGCAACATAACCTAATAGTTCCATGCTTATCTGCAAATCACAGGTAGGTTGTTATCCATCCCACTAATCCACATTTCTTGATTTAAAAGGTTCATTATAGAGCTATCGGATTATCAAAGCTGTATCCAGGAGGAGGGTAGGGGATTTGAACTCCTTCCCCCCAATGTTGGTCTGACTTGTAAGAACATGTATATATAAGAATTTCTGATGCGTTTTTGAATATTTTTTTTTTGTGTAGACCCCCTCGAAAAAAATAGCCCACCAAACAAAATCTTGGATACACCCCTACTCGAGATTACATATGGTCAAATTTTTACAAAACCTTCTCTACTTTTGCTACACAACAGTCCTAAAAATTGAGATCGAAGAAGATTTTCATAGGTAAGAAACAATCAAAAGGCTAGCAGAGTTAAATCAAACAGTTTGTGGTAACGAATTGCAGTAAGGAACTACCCGGCTCAACAGTAGCCGAAACTCTAAAAAACGGAATTTTCGTGCCAATAGTTACGTAAAAGATTTGCTTCTTAATGCTGATTTTAAACATATAAGTCTTATCAAGTCTAGTCTTATCCTTCAAAAGTTATGAGCCTGATAAAATTTGCCTTTATTAAAAAATAGGGGGAAACGCTCCTTAAAATCTTAATCCTTAAGATCTAGAATCATAGAATCTTAGCGAAAATCACACCATCAGATTCAGCACATCAAAGAGCCCTACTATAGAAGTTTCAAGCTCATATCTACAAAAATGTGGAATTTTCTAAAAAAAATTTCCAGAAGACAGATCACGGATGCATGTTTATTTACTTTTTTTTTTGTTTTTCGACCAGTTGTACTAGATTATCGCAAGAGGGCTCATTCTAACAAAAATTAAAAGTTGTAGCCCCCTTTTTAAGAGACCAAAAAATTGGAGGGCACATGAGAGGATCTTTCCATGGAGGAAGAGATCTTATCATGATGGAAGATAATTTTCATGAAGGGAGTACAGTATTTTCTAGTATTATTTTATAAAAAGAGCAAATAAATAAAAAAAAATCCAGTCTGTCCCTTTTCTCAATGAAAAAACTAATGACAGAAAAGCAATGAGCAATTTGCATAGCTTACAGCCATTGATTTGGGGGCTGTAGGGGTTATTTTAACCAGGGAGGCATATTTATATAGTCTTTGGACTATTTTCAGCAAAATAGTTATCTTAAAATTTTGATAGGATGCTATTGGGGTAAAGAGGGCATAGGAGGGGGGCTGGTTGTCCTGCCATCACTTTTGATTTTTAAAAATTCACCAAAAATTTCAATTTTCAATCGAATAAACCCACTCCAAAATCTATATGACCGCCTTTTCCCTATGAAGCGCCTATAAGAATAATTTAATAAAAAAAAGTTTTTTTTTTAAATGAAAGTAAGGAGCAACATTAAAACTTAAAACGAACACATATTACTCCGTATATGAAAGGGGCTTTTCCTCCTCAACGCGTCACTCTTTACGCTAAAGTTTGACTCTTTCTCTTAACTCTATTTTTAAAACAGTAAGAAACTTTATCGTAAAGACAGGGCGTTGAGGAGGAAAAGCCCTTTACATATACGGAGTAATTTCTGTTCGTTTTAAGTTTTAATGTTGCTCCTTATTTTCATTTAAAAAAACTTTTTTTTTTATTTAATTTCTCGGCGTTTTTGAATTAATGCATGTTTTGATCTTGGCTCTCCGCACATAAATAATTAAAACCAAATTTGCATATTCATTAATTGCAATTAATTGGAAGATTTTGAGAAAAAAGGAGCGAGGGAGGAGGCCTAGTTGCCCTCCAAGTTTTTGATTACTTAAAAGCAACTAGAACTTTTAATTTTTTACAAACTTTTTCATTGGTAAAAAATATACGTAACTTACGAATTAACTTACGTAACGACCTTCTATATTCGTATGTTTTTATTGCGTAAATGAGGGGGTTCAACCCTCGTCGAAACCTCGCTCTTTACACTAAAGCTTAGATTTTGTCCCAATTCCTTAAGAATCACCTCTGAATCACAAAGGCCGTAGAATAAATAATTGAAATTACTAAAAATACGTTAGCGTAAAGAGTGAGGTATAACGAGGAGGTAAACCCCTCATATGCGTAATAATTTTTATTCATTTTAATTTTTAATGCTGCTGCTCCTTCTTTTCATTAGAAAAAACTTCATATTTATTTTTCCATTGCTTTTTCAAATTATGCTAGAAAATCCTGCGCCCCCTTCATTGAAATTATCTTCTCCCATGAGAAGTTTCTCCTTAGAAATATCCTCCCACGTGACACCCCTCAACTCTCCCCCCTAAACCAAAAAAATCCTCCTGAAAACGCCTGTACACTTCCCAATAACCATTACTATATGTAAACACTGGTCAAAGTTTGCAACTTGCAGCCCCTCCCACTGGGACTGCGGGGGAGTAAGTCGTCCCTAAAGACATAGTTATTGAGTTTTTCGACTATGGTGAATAAAATGGCTACCTCGGAATTTCTATCCAGTGACTTTTGGGAAAAAATGAGCGTGGGAGGGGTCTTAGGTGCCCTCCAATTTTTTGGTCACTTAAAAAGGGCACTAGAAATTTTAATTTCCGTTAGAATGAGCGCTTTTGCGACATTCTAGGACCACTCAGTCGATACGATCAACCCTGGGAAAAAAAAACAAAACAAACAAATAAACACGCATCCGTGATTTGTTTTCTGGCAAAAAATACAAAATTCCACATTTTTGTAGATAGGAGCTTGAAACTTCCACAACAAGGTTCTATGATACGCTGAATCTGGTAGTGTGATTTTCGTTAAGATTGTATGATTTTTAGGCGGTGTTTCCCCTATTTTTTAAAATGAGGCTAATTTTCTCAGGTTCGTAACTTTTGATGGGTATAATTGATCTTGATGAAACTTATATATTTAAAATCAGCATTAAAATACAATTCTTTTGATGTAGCTATTGGTATCAAAATTCCATTTTTTATAGTTTCGGTTACTAATTGGGCGTTGCCCAATTAATTTACATGTATCGAGAATATGATGAGCATCTATAGCAAGTGGAATCTTTAGTATAAATAGCGAGAGGCTTAGGGGGCAGCAAATCCCTTCGATGTAAGATGTTTTATATTTATTTTACCGTTACTTTTTGCTTTTATTAAAAAAAAGAGAAAGAAAAACTGTTTTCGTGTTTAGTTTCTATCTGTTTTTCACATAATATTCAGGGTAATTCCAGAAGTGAGCAGGAGGGGATACCAAGCTCTGTATGTTCAGTTTCTGTCTGTTTTTCATATAACATTCAGGGTAATCCCAGAAGTGAGCAGGAGGGGATACCAAGCTCTGTATGTTCAGTTTCTATCTGTTTTTCATATAACATTCAGGGCAATCCCAGAAGTGAGCAGGAGGGGATACCAAGCTCTGTATGTTCAGTTTCTATCTGTTTTTCATATAACATTCATGGTAGTCCCAGAAGTGAGCAGGAGGGGACACAAAGCTCTGTATTCTTGATGCTCACATTAAACTTCCAGTTCTGCTGGACAGTGTTTCAAAAACTCAAACCTTTAACCTTTGCGTTTTGATCCCATCCATCGCATATGACTTATACCTTTCATTCCGAGATATTTAAGTAATAAGAGGGAACCTGTCACCAGCTCAAATTCTTCATTGTATACGAAGTCCAAAAATATTCCCTCTAATGAAAAAAGGCTGGAGGCTAGACCAAAACCCTCCCTTTTGTATTGATCTGAAAGGACTTTTTGCTAAAGCAAATGAAAGCTTCAATCAGGCAAATCTGAGGTCACTCACCTCTAACAAACTTTGCCAGTCTCTACCTCAACTGTTTTGAAAATAAAGAACGGTGTATAGCAATTGGTAATAATACATTTATGTTATATCGGTGTTATTCAATTTGAATAGACAATATGTAGACGTGTTTAGAAAAAAGCTTTTCATTGTATGGTAGTAGGGCCTCTGCAATTAAAAAGGCATTATTTAGATAAAAAAAACAAGTTCAATTGAAAGTAAGGAAACGAACATAAACTATTTTGTATATGAAGGGGGTTACCCCCTTGCCAGAATCTCGCTCTTTACGCTAAAGTTCGAATTTTGTTTGATTTCTTTAAGAATGATCACTGAATCACAAAGGTTGTTAAATTACAATAACTAGCTCTTCTGAAAGTAATAAAAAGACTTCAGCATAAATAGTGAGGTATTGACGAGAGAGTGAATCTCCTAAAATATGTAATAATTTCGGTTTGTTTTAAGTTTTAATGTTGCTCCTTACTTTCAGTTGAAAACTTGTTTTTATTTAATTTCTGATCGTTTTTTTAAATGATCCTGGGAAATGCGGCAACCCCATTCACTTCCCACGTGAAATTATCATGAAAATTACCTTTCCACATGAAAATTCCTTCATGGAAAGATTCTCCCACATAACCTCCTCATCTCTCTCACCCCCACCAGAAAGAATCTCCCCTAAAAACTTCTGTATAATTCCCAATAACCAATACTGTATGTAAACAATGGGCAAAGTTCATAACTTGCAGCCCTTTCCCTGGGGACTTTGAAGAATTAAGTCGTCCTAAATGACATGGCTATTGGATTTTTTGACTATGGTCAACAAAATGACTATCTCACAATTTTGGAAAAAGAGCATGGGAGGGGGCCTAGCTGCCTTCCAGTTTTTTGGTAAACTAAAAAGGGCACTACAGCTATGAATCTCTATTAAAATAAGCCCTCTCGCAACTTTATAGAACCACTGGGTCGATGCGATTATCAGTGTGGAGAAAAAAAAAAACAGAACAAATAAGCACGCATGCGTGACCTTTCTTCTGGTAAAAAAAAAACACCTTTTTCCAGATAGGAGCTTGAAACCTCTAAAAAACGGTTCTCTGATACGCTGAATGTGATGGTGCGATTATAATTAAGATTCTATGATTTTCATGCGGTGTTTCCACCTCTATTTGAAAATAAGTCAAATATTCTCAGACTCGTAACTTTTTTTACGAGCCTGAGAATTTGTAAAAAAAAAATCTTTTTTTTTGTTTTGGTTACTATTGAGCCGGGTCGCTACTTACAGTTCACTACCAAGAACTTTAAGATCGAAACTGCTGTTTTGCGACACAAAATGGCAGAAACAGCACTAGTTTGTGACAAAGTCTCTTTTGGTGCTTAAAAAGGGCACAAGGTCTTAAGAATTTCACTCAAATAATGTGTCTACGAAGATTCCACAACAAATGAATCTTTACGATCTTTCCTGGGCAAAAACAAACAAATAAATTCACGCGTATCCACTGGTATCTTTCTTAGTAAAATGTATACTTTTGTGGATTTGTGTATAGAGACATAATAGGAGTCTTGGGTGCATCAAATTTGATGGTGTAATTTAATTTTCAACAAAACTGATCAGCTTCTTGAGAATTTTTCCTCCTTTCTGTAAATTGTGCATATTTCCATATAAAAGTGCTGACAATTATTTATAACTAGCTTTAAACCTATTTCGAATCAATTTGGAAACATTTACTGGTGATGTCTATGTTGATGTCTATATCGAAAGCTTTTACAAAGGTTCCTAAGTGTTGAATATGAATCTGATGCTGTGATTTTCATTAAGATCCCTTGATGTTATGGGGATATTTCTCCCCTTTTAAGAAATTGAACAAATTTTCGCATCCTTGTAACTTTTGATAGGAAAAAGTAAACCTAATGAATTTTATATATTTTGAATCAGTATCTAAATTTTATTGTTTAGATGAATCTATTGTGATCAGCACTCTGTTTTTTAGAGTTTTGGTTACTATTGAGCCGCGTCACTCCTTGCTTACAGTTCGTTACCATAAACTGTTTTATAATGAAGATAAATTAAGAAATAAAGCCAAACGAACAGTTTCCTCGATGTCAATGTGCTCCACTTACAATACAGCACCATTCGTATACTGTCATTTCCTATCGAGGCATAATAGGCTGCTTTGTAGCATTAGAGCAATTGATTTACGAAAGTCCGATTAAGAGAATAACCATCATGCAGTGACTAAATATCCCATAATGCGGACGCAGCTTATTCGTGACCAACCTACCCGAGAAGAATTTATAATTTCTTATTTTCATATGTAATTTGACACCTGTGTTGAACGGTTCTTGGACATGTTGAATTTAACAATGTAGTATTTTTCAATTTTTACCGTTTTTGGGCTCTTTTTTCCCTTTTAAACAATAATGCAATTCTTTTTATGCAAATCACTTATGATGGGCAGTAAAACTTATGGAATTTTCAAAGAGTTCGTGGTGACGAACTGTAGCAAGGAGTGACCCGGCTCAATAGTAACTGAAACTCTAAAAAACGGAATTTTGATACCAATAGTTACATCAAAAGAATTGGATTCTAATACTGATTTTAAATATATAAGTTTCATAAAGTTTAGTCTTACCCATCTATAGTTACGAGCCTGAGAAAATTTGCCTGATTTTAGAAAATAGGGGGAAACACCTCCTAAAAGTCATAAAATCGCTCTTTACGCTAGTGTTTTTTATTATTTTAAAAAGTACAGTTTTGACAAAGTGTCAAACTTTAGCGTAAAAAGCGGGGCTTTGAGGAGGGGACAACCCCTTTCATATACGGAATAATTTCTGTTCGTTTTAAGTTTTAATGTCGCTCCTTACTTGCAGTTAAAAAAACTTGTCTTTTTTATTTAATGAATATATTGAATCACATGTGAATTGGATTGTCTTAATACACATGTAGTGTTATTAAACCTCTACTTATAGTTTAAAATGGTGCTCCCCATATCAATTTTTACTACAATTCTTTCCCATGAACCTATTTGAATGTTAAGATTATAGCCTGCATAGAATCTAACTAAAACACTAATTGTGTTTGATTTACTGATAAGCAGTTTAATAAAAAAAAAAAGTTTTAGAGCAAACAATCAAGATAAGATCAAAACAAATTCAAAAAAAGTGCCTCATAAATAAAGTCAAAATACTGGACTTTCAACTTAACAACAATCAAAGATTGTCACTTCTTCTCACAATGGCAACATAGTACTTGACAGCGGGAGTAACAAGGGGATTGACGACTTGAGTAATTACAAAAAATAGAGGAACTCCTTATGGCATTTAATGTTCTGAAAAATAAATGGTTACATTTGCCACAAAATGATGACCACATAAGAAAACTACATAGTAATGTTTAACTTTCTCGGTCTCCAAAAAGATTTTGACTCCCCCGTCACCTTTGTTGGTTACATCTTTTAACACTAGCATCCACAGATGTAACAAATGAGAAATACTACAACTAAAAGAAATAATAATGCATCCATCAGTTCTTGTTAATGAACAGAAAATAAGGAGTGACATGGGCTTGTAGTACCGAAACTCTGAAAACAGCTTTTCAGGGTGGGGGGGAGGGCTCCACTGAAGAAATTATCTGTTGGTCAATAATCTGCTGGAGAAACTTTCCACGTGGAAGAAGAGTTTCCCTGAGAAAATTTCCCATTGGGGGGGGGGGACATTTCCGGCATGATTTGAGGAACTATCAGCAATAAAATATAAAAAAGTATTTTTTAAAATAAAAGGGAGAGATTCTCCTTACGAAATTTCCCGGGGGGGATTTTAGGTAAATGAAAATTTATGTCAAGGAGCTTTATATCAGGAGAAATTTTTTATAGGGGCAGAGTAATTTTTTTAGGGGAATTTTTAATACAGCCATAAGGAGGATTTACCGGCAAGATTTATAAAACGTTCAGAAATTAAATGAATAAAAAGTTTTATCCACAGAAAGTAAGGAGTTGAATTAAAACTTAAAACAAACATATAAAAGGAGTGCTGCCCCTCCTCAACCCCTTGATCATTACGCTAAAAAAAATCATTGTTTTAAGAAAAAATCATTATTCCCATCCGATGGCCCTTGTGTTTCAGCTGCTTTTCTTAGAAAACTTTGACAATAAGTCCAACTTTAGCGTAAAGAGCCGGAAATTAAGGAAGGGTCAATACCCCTGACGTATAAGATATTTTCAGTTGAAATTTGACAATATCGAAGATGGATTTTTTTTTAGAAGAATAATTTGTGAAGTTGCTGATGGTGTCTTAGGGAAGACAGTTAAAAACGCAGCTAGGAAAATTAGTAAAGATGCTTAATGTTTAATCGATAAGAGAAGGGCCTTGTACATGAATTATCTGAGGAATAGATCATGGGAAAATAAGAGGAATGTAAATAAAGTAGAGAAAGCATTAAAATATAAAATAAGGAGGTGTGAACTGGAGGCCACGGAAAAAATTGCTAGCAATCTGGAAGATGCAACTTGACGGTATAATGGTAAAATATTGTACTGTCATGTTCATAAATTAAGGGTGAGTAATCAATTTAGAATTGATATTTAAAGATAAAGGTAGGGTTAAATATAGGAACGGGACCACATTAGTGAAAGGATAGCGTTAGAGAGAGATGGACAGGGTATTTTGAGAATGCGCTAAATTGAGAAAGAGTTACAGAATAAGATACAAATAAGAAAAATGAAAAAGTTTGTGACATCTTGGATGTGAAGGAAGATTTATTCTGTGAGGAAGAATTTGTGACAATACTAAAAAGATTAAAAAATAACAAGTTCCCAGGTGTTGATAGTGTGGTAAATGATTTTTTTAAATATTATGGTTATGAGGTTATAAATTAGTTACTGAAGATTATGAATACAACTATGGAAAAAGGGGAAGTACCTAGCGGTTTTAGGAAGACCCTAATTAAACCCCTGTATAAGAAAAGGTGATAAAAATGAGCGTGGTAATTATAGAGGTATTTGCCTGGTTTCTGTAGGTAGCAGATTACTTAGTGTCATTTTACTTATTAGAATGAGACATGCTGTAGACAAAGCTTTGAGAGAAGAACAATGCCGTTTTAAGAAGGGTAGAGGGTGTTCCAACCAAATTTTCACTCGTAGGTCTATAATTGAAACGTGCCTGAGTCGTCAACCACCTTTAGTCCTTAGTTTTATAGAATATGAGTAAGCATAAGATTCAGCTGACAGAAGAGCTTTAGCAAAGGTCTTATCCTTGTATGGTATACCAAATTTAATACATTACAGCAATTAGTGCCTTGCACGAGAATAGCAGCGCTGCGGTAAAGGTAGTAATTGAGGTTTGTAGCTGGTTTCGTATTAAATCAAGAGAAGTGAACCATGAGAATGTGAACCTAAATATCTATTTAAAAGTGAACCATGGCTCATAGCAGGAAAAATACCCGACAGGAAAAATGGCCAAGTTAATTTGAGAAGGGTAACTATTATTTTGAATATTCCCAATAGTAAAATTGGATTTCGAAAATGTATTTATTTTGATATAGCCCCCGCCCACGTTACAAAGCAAATAAACTTTCGTCCATGTTTAATTCGTCTAGAGTATTTCGTGTAGAGTTTCGTCAAGTTTTTGAGTTTCGGATTTCGAATTTTTGTCCCAATGCTTATAACTCCTGAATCACCAAGGTCGTTTAATTAGAATAAGTAGCTCTTTTAAAAGCAGTAAGATAACTTTAGCTTAAAGAGTGAGATGTTGACGAGGGGGTGACCCCCCTCCTATACGTAATAATTTCTGTTCGTTTTAATTCTTAATTTTGCTCCTTATTTTCAGTTAAAACACTTGTTTTTTTTAATTTAATTTTCGGTTTTTGTTAAATAATATTGGGAAATCCTGCTCTCACTCCATGGAAATAAGCTCTTCCCCCGTGGAAAATTTCTTCATGGAAAGATCCTCTGACGTATCCCCCCCAGAAAAATCCTCCCGAAAAAGTCAGTTTAATACCCAGTAACCAATACTATATGTAAACAATGAGCAAAGTCCCTAACTTACAACCCTTCCACCTGGGACTGTGGGGGGTTAAATCATCCTCAAATATATAGTTATTATATTTTATGAATTCGCTGAGCAAAATGGCTATCTCAAAATTTAGTTCAGGGAACTTCGGGGAAAAATGAGCGTGGGAGGGGGGCTTACTGCCCACCAATGTTTTTGGTCACTTAAAAATGTCACTATAAGTTGTTAATTCTAATCCCATGAGTCCTCTCCTGATCTTCTACGATCATTGGTTCGATGTGATTACCCCTGGGGGGAAAAACAAATAAACACGCATTTATGATCTTTCTTGTGGAAAAAAAGACAAAATTCCGTATTTTAGTAAATAGGAGCTTGAAACATCTACAGTAGGGCTATTTGGTATGCTGAATCTAATACAGTGGATTTCATTGGGATCACTTGATATTTTGGTGGCGTTTCCATTTTTCAAAAATTGGGCAAATTTCCTCGGGTGTGTAACTTTTAACGGATATCGATGGATTTGATTAATTTTACCTGTTTTGAAAAAGCACCAAAATACGATGCCTTTGATATATCTATTGTTATCAGTGCTCTGTTTCTTACAGTTTTGGTTACTATTGAGCTGCATCGCTTCAACAAACAAACTATTTGAAAAATCCAGAGTTTAGATTTTTGTAAACGGAAGCCTGAAACCTCTGCAATAAGGCTTCATAGATGTGTAGAGTTTGGCGGTTGAATCAAACAGTTCGTGGTAACAAACTGTAGTAAGCAGCGACCCGGCTCAATAGTAACCAAAACTCTAAAAGATGGAATTTTGATACCAATAGCTACATCAAAAGAATCGCATTTTAATGTTGGTTTTAAATATATAAGTTTCATCAAGTTTAGTCTTACCCATCAAAAGTTAAGAGCCTGAGAAAATTTGCGTTATTTTAGAAAATAGGGGGAAACGCCCTCTAAAAGTCATAGAATCTTAACGAAAATCACACCATCAGATTCAGCGTATCAGAGAACCCTACTGTAGAATTTTCGAGCTCCTATCTACAAAAATGTGGAATTTTGCATTTTTTGCCAGAAGGCAGATCACGGATGCGTGTTTATTTGTTTTTTTTTGTTTTTTTGTTGTTTTTTTTCCCAGGGGTGATCGTATCGACCCAGTTGTCCTAGAATGTTGCAAGAGGGCTCATTCTAACGGAAATGCAAAGTTCTAGTGCCCCTTTTTAAGTGACCAAAAAAATTGGAGGGCACCTAGGCCCCCTCCCACGCTAATTATTTTCCCAAAGTCAACGGATCAAAATTCTAAGATAGCCATTTTATTCAGCGTAGTCGAAAAACCTTATAACTATGTCTTTGGGGACGACTTACTCCCCCACAGTCCCCGTAGGAGGGGCAACAAGTTACAAACTTTGACCTGTGCTTACATATAATAATGGTTATTGGGAAGTATACAGGCGTTTTCAGGAGGATTTTTTTGGTTTGGGGGAGGGGTTGAGAAGAGGGGGATATGTTGGGGGAACTTTCCTTCGAGAGTTTGTAATGGGAGAAGAAAATTTCCATGAAGGGAGAGCAGGATTTACTAGCATTATTTAAAAAAAAAACAATTAAAAAATAAAAGTGAAAAAGCTTTTTCAGCTGGAAGTAAGCAACAGCAATAAAACTTAAAACAAACAGAAATTATTACCCATATGAGGGGCTCACCTCCTTCTAATACCTCGCTCTTTACGCTAAAGTATTTTCAGTAATTTCAACTACTTATTCTACGGCTTTTGTGATTCTGGGGTCATTCTTAATGAATTGGGAGGCTGCTTCCTCATTAACGCGCCGCTCTTTACGCTAAAGTTTTTTACTGTTTTAAAAAGAAGAATTGAGAGACAGAGTCAAACTTTAGCGTAAAGAGCGGAGCGTTGATGAGGAAGCAGCCTCTGTCATATACGAAGTAATTTCTGTTCGTTTTAAGTTTTAATGTCGCTCCTTACTTTCAGTTAAAAAAACTTGTTTTTTTTATTTAATATATGAAAGAAGCTGTCTCTACTCAATACCCTACTCTTTCAAACAGTTCGTGGTAACAAACTGTAGTAAGGAGCGACCCAGCTCAATAGTAAACAAACTCTAAACAACGGATACAATGATGTAATTGATGTAATAGTTACATCAAAAGAATTGTATTTTTATGCTGATTTTAAATATATAAGCCTTATCAAATTTCGTCTTACCCATCAAAAGTTACGAGCCTGAGAAAATTTGCCTTGATTTAGAAAATCGGGAGTAGCACCCCCTAAATTTCATAGAATCTTAACAAAAATGACGCCACCGTATTCACCATATCAGAGAATCGCTGATCGTATCAGCCTAGTGGTCCTAGAATATCGCGAGAGGGCTCATTCTAATAAAAGTTCTAGTGCCCTTCTTAAGTGACCAAGAAATTGGAGGGCACCTAAGTCCCCTCCCAAGCTCATTTTTTACCAAAGTAAATGGATCAAAACTCTAAGATATCCATTTTGTTCAGCAGAGTCGAAAAATCTATTAAAAATGTCTTTGAGGACGACTTCCTCCCTTACACTCCCCAGGGGAGGGTCTACAAGTTACAAACTTTGACCAGTGTTTACATATAGCAATGGTTATTGGGAAGCGTACAGACGTTTTCAGGGGGATCGTTTTTTGATTGAGGAGGGGGGTTGAATGGACAGGGTAACTTGGGAGGATCTTTCTATGGAGAAATTTGTCATTGGGGAAGAGAATTTCCATTAAGGGGGTGCAGGATTTTTTACCATTATTTAAAACAAAACAAAAATAATGAAAACATAAATATTAAAAGTTTTTTCAACTGAAAGCAGGGAACAGAATTAAAACTTAAAACGAACAGAAATTATTACGTATATGAGGGATTCCTCTCCTTCTGAATACCTCGCTCATTGCGCTGAAGCATTTTTAGTAATTTCAACTATTTATTCTACGGACTTTGTGATTCATGGGTCATTCTTAAAGAATTGGTGGAACATTCAAGCTTTAGTGTAAAGAGCGAGAGGGCAACCTCCTCATATACGCAATAAAAATGTAACGAATATAGAAGTTCGTTATGCAAGTTAATTCATAAGTTACGTATATTTTTTACTAATAAAACCTTCGTAAAAAATTAAAAGTTCTAACTACCCTTTTAAGTAACCGAGAGATTGGAGGGCAACTAGGCCTCCTCCCCCCTCTTTTTCTCAAAATTGTCCGATCAAAACTAAGAGAAAACCAATTAGCAAAAAAAAGTTAATATGCAAATTTTGTTTTAATGTTTCATGTACGGTAAGCCAAAATCAAAACATGCATTAATTCAAAAACGTTCAGAAATTAAATATACAAAAAAACAACTTTTTTCAACTGAACGTAAGGAACGATATTAAAATTTAAAACGAACAGAAATTATTCCGTCTATGAAAGGTATTGTCCCCTCCTCGACACCTCGCTCTTTACGCTGAATTTTGAAGACGTATATGGTTGTTTAAATTCCTGCTTAGCAATTTAAAGATCATATTCCTTTTTCAGCGTCCTTGGCACTTTAGATTTGCTTTGTACCAAAATCAGAAAACTAACGCCGTTGAAGTATACAAATGTATACTAACGTTGAGGTACATAAAGGTTTTTCGGGGGGAGGGGTCAAATTTCCTGCTGGAGGATTTTCCACGGGAATAATTTTCCATGGGGAAGAAAGTCTATAGCGGTCCAACCTTGGTAAGGAGAACCGATTTAAGTTTTACTGATGTTAATTTTGACTTTTGTTTAAAAGTTTTATGTTTAATTTTCGTTTTTAATATATTTTTCTTACTATTTAATAAGCGAGAAATGCAGGTATACTTTTCTGAAGTTTGACTGGCTGTATATTTTCTCAGAGCTTTTTTTCTCGAGTGTCACGCATTAATACTCAAATAGGAGATTTGAAAGCATGTTTAGGAGAAAATTTCCAAAAATATACTCTTTTTTGCTTCGATTGGAAGTCTCGTAATGTCTCCGCTCAAACAGTTGATTCATTAGTTGAAACTTGACATAAAAGTGAACTGATATTTGTGATTTTGTGCTGAAGTTTGTAAATCTAATTTCTTTTCTAATCCCTCTTGGAAACTGCAAAAAATATTTTAGCGAAGGACTTCGAAAAAGTTATAATTTAAAAGTGATGACACTTGGAAATAAAATAAGGTTTACAAGAAAATAATTAAGAAAATAGACAAGTTTGTTTAATTACTAGAGGATCTCTTTTCTAAGTAGGCAACTTAAAGGCAGAAAAGGAAATGGAGTGGTGGAATTTTATGACTTTACTCATGTTTTGTTAAGCGCAAAATAAGCATACAGAAAAGTAAAAAAAAAAGAATTAAGAATAATCTTAAGTTATTGACAAAACAGGAATTCTCAAGTTGGGTTTTAAGTAGCTTGACGCACTTTATAAGGGGATGCCACACAATCTTATTATTTGACTAATGCAATATTTTGGAACATTTTCTGAATTAATACTTCCCAATGGACCAATTAGCTGCGCCTTTATTATTTGTTGTATTATGTATTTCATAATTTATTTTTATTGTTTATTTATATTATTTATTATTTATGTTTTAATTTTTATATTAATATTATTATATTTATATTTATATTTACATTTTTATTATTATATTATATTATTATTTATTTATATTTCATTTAGTATTTATTTTTTTATTACTATTACTTATGTTGTATTATTATAAATAATTTATTTTATTTTGCACATAAGAGCTAAAATGCAAAACAGCAAAAATGCTCAACAAAAACATTTCGTGGCTCAATAGTTACCGAAACTCCGAAAAAGGGAATTTTGAAATCAATAGATATATCAAGAAAATCAAATTACTATGCTGATTCCAAACGCATAAAATTCATTAAATTTATTGTCACTTAGTTGTATATAGCCAATAGTCCAAGAATATCAGGTGAGGGCTAATTTAATAGAAATTAAAAGTACCAGTGCTTTTCTTTGAGTAACCAAAGAGATTGGAGGGTGACTAGCCCCCCTTCCATGCCCTATTTTTCCCAAAAGTCGTCTGGTCAAAATTTTGAGATAACCATTTTATTCAGCATAGTTGAAAGGTCCAGTAACTATGCCTTTGAGAATAATTTGACCCCTACAGACCCTGTAGAATGGTCTGTAAGTCATGAAATTTGCCCATTACCTATGTATAGTATAGGTTATTTAGAAGTATGCAAACACTTTTCGGGGGGGGGTGTCAAATTCCCTGCTGGAGGATTTTCCCACGGGAACAATTTTCCATTGGGAGGAAAGTTTCCGAGGGTAAACTTTCCAGGTTAAATTTGACTCCGAGGGAATTAGCCAGAATCCCTATACGAAATCACATTGATTTGTCTTACATTCTCATTGACCAATCATTTTATAAACGGAGATGTAAAGGGGAATTGTCCGGAAAAAATTTCATCGGGCTAGAACTGTGTGAAAGGATATTTCAGTGGGGGGATTTCCACAGGAGAAATTCTCTAGGGCAATTTTCTACAGGAACATCTTTCTGCTGGGGGGGATTAGTGGTAAAAAGTTTTCATAGAGGGATATTTCCGGCATGATTTGAAAACTAATCAGATCTTAGTTGGTTTTTTTTCAAGTGAAAATTTGCTAATAAAAAGTTTAAAGCTGGAATCGTCGGCAAGAAATTTTCCGGTTGGAATTTCCAGCAAGAATGGAATCGTATCGGGAAGATTTTTCTGGTGGGGGGTATTTCATGTGGGAGATTGGGAGGTATTTTCTAATTAGGGAATTCCTGTTGGAAGAAGGAATTTTTCGTGTTTGAGGAGCCGGATCTCCTGGAAATAATTGAGAACGTTCAGAAACTAAATTAAAAAAAAAAATTCTTAAATTTAAAAACTAAAAAAAATTTCTTTCACCAGAAAGTAAGGAGAATATTAAAACTTAAGAGGAACAGAAATTTTAGGGAGTTCCTCTCTCCTCAATACCTCGTTCTTTACACAAAAATTTTAATTTTCGTCTCAATCCTATAAGAACGACTCCTGAATCCCAAGGGCCATTTAATTAGACAAATAAGAACTTTTTTTAAATGCTAAGAAACTTCAGCGTGAACTTCGTTTAAAAAGAAACATCCTTACGTTTTAATTTTTGATGTTGCTCTTTTCTTTCAGTTGAGAAAACTTATTTTTTGTTGTTTAATTTATAAACAAAATGGAGGTTTCTCTTCGAGTTCTGTACAAGTCCCAGGAATTACCTTTTCACATCTTACAGTACGAAAGAAATGGGCTTAACCTAATTTTTCAAACAGTTCATGGTAAAGCACTGGAAGTAGGGAGTTATGCGACTCAATGTTAGCCGAAACTGTAAGAAATCAATAGATCCATCAAAAGAATTGAATTTTTATGATGATGTCAAGTATATAAGATTCATTAAATTTAGTGCTACTTATCAAAAGAACATAGGCTGAAAAAATTCGTCGTATTTTTGAAAAAGGTAGGAAACACCTTTTATAAGTCAAGGAACTCTAATAAAAATTACAAAATTAGATTCAGCGTATCAGAAAACTTCACTGTAGAGGTTTCTAAATTTTATCTACAAAAATGTGGAATTTTGCACTTTTTTGCCAGAAAAAAAATCACGAATGTGTGTTTATTTTTTTTATTTTTTTCTAGGGGTGATTATATTAAACCGATGCTCCTATAAGACCAACAGAGGGCTCATTGAAGAGAAATTAAATGTTCTAGCTCTCTTTTAAGTTACTAAAGAGATTGGTCCCCCTCCCCTCGAATCCCATCCCCATAGCAATGTTTGTTCTTTTTCGCCAGACAATCAGTTTGGCTCTAAGAAATTTACATTAAAAAAACGAGGTTTTTTAACTGAAAGTAAGGAGCGACATTAAAACTTAAAACGAACAGAAATTACTCCGTATATGAAATGGGTTGTCCCCTCCGCAGTCCCTCGCTCTTTACGCTAAAGCTTTTAATTGTTTTAAAGAGCAGAATTGTGGCAAAGAGTCAAACTTTAGCTTAAAGAGCGAGGGATTGCGGAGGGAACAACCTATTTCACATACGGAGTAATTTCTGTTCGTTTTAAGTTTTAATGTCGCTCCTTACTTTCAGTTAAAAAAAAACTAGTTTTTTTTTATGTTATTTCTGATCGTTTTTGAATTAATGCATGTTTGATTTTGGCTCTCCACACATAAATTATTAAAATGAAATTTGCATATTAATTCCTTTTTTGGCTAAATGGTTTTCTCTTAGTTTTGATTAGACGATTTTGAGAAATAAGGGATGGGGAAGGAGGCCTAGTTGCCATGAAATTTTTCGGTTACATAAAAAGGTAACTATAAATTTTAATTTTTAACGAATTTTTTTATTAGTAAAAAATATACGTAACTTAAGAATTAAGTTACGTAACAAACTTTTATATTCTTTAATTTTTATTATGTATATGTGGGGATTTGTACCCTCGTTAATACCTCGCTCTTTACACTAAATCGTAAGTTGTGTCCCAATTCTTTAAGAATGATCCCTGAATCAGAAAGGCCGTAGAATAAATAGTTGAAATTACTAAAAATACTATAGCATAAAGAGCGAGGTATTTATCTCCTCCTAAATACTTCGCTCTTTATGCTAAAGTTTTTTAGAACCCCTCATATGCGGAATAATCCCTGTTCGTTTTAAGTTCAATGCCCTGTTCGTCCCTGTTCAATGCTACTCTTTACTTTCAATTGAAAAACTTTTCCATGTTTATTTTTTCATTGTTTTTTTATAGTTATTTTAGAAAATCCTGCGCCCTTTTCATTGAATTTCTGTTCCCCCATGACATATTTCTTCAAGGAAAGATCCTCCCACATAGCCCCTTCCCCTCAACCCAAAAAAAAAACAAAAAAATCTCCTGAAAACGACTGTACACTTCCCAATAACCATTATTATATGTAAACACTGGTCGAAGTTTATAACTTGCAGCCCCTCCCCCAGGGACTGCGGGGCAGTAAGTCATTCCCAAAGACATAGTTATTATAATTTTTGACTATGCGGAACAAAATGGCTATCTCAAAATTTTGATCTGTTGACTTTGGAGAAAAATGAGCGTGGGAGGGGGCCTAGGTGCCCTCCAATTTTTTTGGTCACTTAAAAAGGGCACTAGAACTTTTCATTTCCATTAGAATGAGCCCTCTTGCGACATTCTAGGACCACTTGGTCGATATGATGACCCCTGGGGAAAAAAAAAAAAAAAAAACAACAAACAAACAAATAGAGACGCACCCGTGATTTGTCTTCTGGCAAAAAATACGAAATTCCACATTTTTGTAGATAGGACCTTGAAAATTTTGCTATAGGATTCTCCGATACGCCGAATGCGATGGTGTGATTTCCGTTAAGATTTTGTGACCTTTAGGGGGCGTTTTCCCCTATTTTCTAAAATAAGGCAAATTTTTTCAGGCTCGAAATTTTTGATGACAAAGACTAAATTTGATGAAACTTATATACTTAAAATCAACCTGAAAATCTGATTCTTTTGATGTATATTTTAGCATCAAAATTCCATTTTTTAGAGTTTCGTTTACTATTGAGCAGGGTCGCTTCTTGCTACAGTTCGTTACCACGAACTGTTTGAAAGCTACATCCGTAAACATATCCACCAAGCTATTGCAAATGTTCTGATAGACGTGGAAAAAAAATAAGAATATTGTTTTTATGGCTGGTCGCGATGTATCACGGCTGTTCAATTCGGGGATACATCTTCAGTTACTACTTAATGACACCCACCGTGGTCTTGATAGCTCAATCCTATGTGTCTAAAAACATATCTATATTAAACTTCATGTTTTTGTCAAATTGCGTACCCTAAAAGGCATGTTGTTTTATAAACTATAATTCTCGTTTGGAAAGGTATTAGGCAGGGTGGGGTATCATCTCCTCCATTTTAATAATAACATTGTGCTAGAGGCCCAGAAGAAAGTTTAGATATCGTTCATTTTTTGAGGTCTTGATTTGTCATATTTAAATTGTGCTGACGACGTCCTGAACCTCAGTCGGACCATTTCTGGTATTTAGGAAAATTTTAATATTTTATGTTCCGAATATACGAAGATAGGGCTTGAGTTTAATGCTGAAAAGACTGAAGTTGTGTCAATTGGTATGCCACGCAATCAGCCCATCTCTGATATCGTTTGTCTTGATGGTCATCCTGTTAAGCTGTCGACAAGAATAAATTACCTCGGAGTAACCATTGGAAGTGACTTAAAGCATACCTGAGCACTTTTAGTAGAATTTCTAAGTGCAAAGCTTCACAAGGCATAGGGCTTGCTTGTTCCTTGCAAAGCACGCTATAAAAGAAGAATGCTTTCTAAAATTTATAACGCGTTTTCTGTGCCCCATTTGTTACCTTTTTCACCTATTTAGAATATTTCAGAACGTCAGATAGAGGAACTTGTCGGTAAAATTTCTTCGTTACGTCAAGTTCCTACTGGGTGTACCTCCCTGGGCCAAAAATTGGCGTATTCTTTCTTTGACTTTACCATTTACTTTCTTGGGACTTTCTTAAATTAATTTTGGTTGTACCCACCATGACAAGCATCATCTTGTGCTGTGAAAACAGCAGTAACATCTCATTGCTGTCTTGTTCCAAATATATTATACTTATATTTAGCACAATGCTTTTTTACCTTCATTTTTATGGCACTTGGTATTAACCAAGTGACATATACCGATCGCAAATTCTGTCGGTCGGTCTGTCAGTCTGTCTGTCCAGGTTTTGCTAGCTTATGCACTAGCCACTAGCTTCCAGATAAGCTAGGACGATGAAATTTGGCAGACCTATAAGGGACCTGACCAGATTAAATTAAAAATAGTCATTTCCTTGATTCAATAATATGGGGGTTGGGGGACGGTTTATTCGGAAAAATTAGAAAAAACGAGGTATTTTTAGCTTACGAACGGATAATTGGATCTTAGTGAAATTTGATATTTAAAAGGATATTGTGTCTAAGAGCTATTATTTTAAATCCTGACTAGATCCGGTTAGGTTGGGGGGATTTGGAAGGGGAAACCTACAATCTTGAAAAACGCTTCGAGTGGAGGGATCGGAATGAAACTTGGTGGGAAAATAAGCACAAGCCCTAGATACGTGATTGAGATAACCGGAACAGATCCGCTCTCCTTGGGGTAGTTGGGGGAGGGTTAATTTTGAAAAATTAGAAAAACTTCAGGTATTTTTAACTTACAAAGGAGTTATCGGATCTAAATGAAATTTAATATTTAGAAGGACCTCGTAACTCAGATCTCTTATTTAAAATTCCTACCGGATCCAGTGTTATTGAGGGGAGTTGGGGTGGGGGAAACGGAAATCTTGAAAAAAGCATAGAGTGGAGGGATCAGGCTGAAACTCGATGGAAAGAATAAGCACAAGTCCAAGATACGTAGCTGATACAATTGGATCGGATCCGCCTCTTTGGGAGAGCTGCTGTGGGGAAGGGGGTAATTTGGAAAAATTAGAAAAAATGAGGTATTCGTAATTTACGAACGGGAAATCAGATTACAATGAAATTTGATATTTAGAAGGAAATTGCGCTTCAGAGCTCTTATTCTGAATTCCGACCAGATTTAGTGACGTTGGCGGGAGTCGGAGGGGGAAACAGGAAGTCTTGGAAAACGTGAACATGGTGGTACCTTTATCTTACGAATGGGTGATCGGATCTTAATGAATCTTGATATATAGAAGGATCTTATGTCTCAGATGCTCCATTTTCGACATTGGGAAGAGTTGGAAGGGGAAGTCAGAAATCTTGGAAAACGCTTAGTGGAGGAATCGGTATGAGGCTTGATGGATAGAATAAGCAAATTTCGTAGATATGTGATTGACGTAACCGTACCAGATTCACTGTCATTGGGGGAGTTGGGGGAGGGGTTTAGTGGTTTGGCGAGTTTGGTGCTTCTGGACGTGCTAGGACGATGAATATTAGTAGGCGTGTCAGGGACCTGCACAAATTGACTTGATAAAGTCATTCTCCCCGATTCGACCATCTGGGGGGCTGAAGAGAGAGGAAAAATTAGAAAAAATGAGGCATTTTTAACTTACGAGTGGGTGATCGGATTTTGATGAACTTTGATATTTAGAAGGACCTCGTGTGTCAGAGCTCTTATTTTAAATCCCGACCGCCATTAATCCTCTGATTTTCCTTTTAAGTCAGTCCCTTGATTCTTAGAATTTTGCTAGAGCTCATGCCATATGAGCTCTTGACTCTTGGCTCTTCTGGCCTCATCACAAGTGCCATATGATCTCTTGGCTCTTGTTTTTTTTTTATTTTAGCTCCACTTTAATTAAATCAGAGATTGATGCAGTGAATAACTGCATCGTTCACTATAATTAAGTTATAGTTAAATCAAACACCACTTACGTTTTAGCTGAATCCCTAGTCAAGCTCTTCTTGGCAATGAGCAATCTTGGCCTTTCTCTAAAAAATGAAAAAGATATGACAAATGAGATAATGATAATAACAGATATAAAGGTAAAATAAAGTAGTTTATACTCGAAATCAATGCATAGGGAAATTATATCATAGGGGTAAATTTAGTTGTGAAATTGCTAAACTTACATTTGGAAATGGTTAAGTAAGGCCTATAGGGGGCAACTGCCCTATACCAAGGATAATTGTAATCTCCTGCTTGCAATAGAGGATATAGGTTTCAGCTAAGATTAAGATTAAGATGTCCCTGATATAATGGAAACCTGTTCCCGCAGAAAATTGAAACAAATCACTATGTTTTCGAATTTTTAATCTTTTTTTTTCAGAATAGTTGATTAGTCTGTGAAAGTGGCAAAAGAAAGTATATTTATTTTCCGTAAACTTCCGGTAATTTGATTTAAAATAGAAAAACAGGGTTATAGCAGTATATTTAGGATTTCAAAATCATTCGCATGGGCCTGAGAATGTTGGTGCTTTAGAGAAGCTAGGTATGAAAGAGAAGCTTAAAGAGTTCCGTGACCCTAAATTGGATCCATGGATCCAAAAAGAATCCAGTCCTATAATAATATATTTAGGATTTCAAAAGTCATTTGTATTATGAAACCATAACTGTCAGTCAAGCCACAATAAAAGGGAAAGCTTTAATACAAAACAATATCATTTTTAGGAAAAGCTGTTTAGCCTTTCAGTGTAACAGAGAGAAGCATGCTTTTGGACCAGAGAATGTTGGTGCTTTAGAGAAGCCGGGTATGAAAGAGAAGTTTAAAGAACCCCGTGACCCTAAATTAGATCCATGGATCCATTGGATCCAAGAAATATCCAGTCCTATAATAATATATTTAGGATGTCAAAAGTCATCAAACAGTTCGTGGTAACGAACTATAGTAAAGAGTGACCTGGCTCGATAGTAACCGAAACTCTAAAAAACTGAATTTTAATACCAATAGTTACATCTAAAGAATTGCATTTTAATGCTGATTTTAAATAAATAAGTTTCATCAAGTTTAGTCTTAGTTACGAGCCTGAGAAAATGTGCCTTATCTTAGAAAATAGGGGAGACACCCCTTAAAAGTCATAGAATCTTGACAAAATCAGACCATCAGATTTAGCGTATCATAGAACCTTAAAGTAGAAGTTTCAAACTCCTATCTATAAAAATGTGGAGTTTTTTTTTTGCCACAAGACTGATCACAGATGCGTGTTTATTTGTTTGTTTTTTGTTTTTGTTTTTTTCCCAGGGGTGATCATATCGACCCACTGGTTCTAGAACGTCGAGAGAGGGCTTATTCTAATGGAAATTAAAAGTTCAAGTGCCCTTTTTAAGTGACCAAAAAATTTAAGGGCACCTAGGCCTTCTCCCACGCTCATTTTTTCCCGAAGTCACCAGACTAAAATTCTGAGATATTCATTTTATTCAGCATAGTCGAAAAACTTGAAACGATGTCTTTGGGGACGACTTACTCCCCTACAGTCCACGTGGGGGGGGCTGCAAGTTATAGACTTTGACCATTGTTTTCACATAGTAATGGTTATTGGGAAGTGTACAGACACCTTCAGGGGTTTGTTTTTATTGGAGGGAGGGGTTGAGAGGAGGGTATTCACCGGGGGAACTTTACATAGAGGAATTTGTCATGAGGGAAGAGAATTTCCATGAAGGGGGTGCAGGATTTTTTTAGCATTTTTTTTCAAAGAGTAATGAAAAAATAAATATGAAAAAGGTTCTTCAACTGAAAGTAAGGAGCAGCTTCAAAACTTCAAATGAACAGAAATTATTACACGTATGAGGGGTTGACCTCTTCCTACTACCTTGCTCTTCACGTTAAAGTAATTTTATAATTTCAACTATTTAATCTAAGGCCTTTGTGATTCAGGGATCATTCTTAAGGTATTGGGACAGAATTTAAGCTTTAGTGTAAAGAGCGAGGTATGGACGAGGAGGCGAACCCCCACATATAGGTAATAAAACATACGAATATAGAAGTTCGTTATGTAAGTTAATTCATAAGTTACGTATATTTTTACAAATAAAAACGTCCGTAAAATTAAAAGTTATAGTTGCCTTTTTAAGTAACCAGAATATTAGAGGTTATCTAGGCCTACTCCTCCGCTCCTTTTTCACTTCGTCCAATCGAAACTATGAGAAGGCCATTTAGCCAAAAAAATAAATCAATATGCAAATTTCGTTTTAATTACTCATGTGCGGAGAGCCAAAATCAAAACATGCATTAATTCAAAAACGTTCAGAAATTAAATAAAAAAACAAGTTTTTTTTAACTGAAAGTAAGGAATGACATTAAATCTTAAAACGAACAGAAATTACTCCGTATTTGAAAGGGTTGTTACCTCCTCAACGCCCCTTTCTTTACACTAAAGTTTTTTGTTGTTTTTTCTTTTAAGTAGAGTTCAGAGAAAGAGTCAAACTTTAGCATAAAGAGCGTGGTGTTAGGAGGGAACAGCCCCTTTCATTTACGGAGTAATTTCTGTTCGTTTTGAGTTTTAATGTCACTCCTTACTTTAAGTTAAAAAAACTTGTTTTTTATTTAATTTGCATTACGAAACCTTAACGGTCAGTCAAGCCACAACAAAAGGGAAAGCTTTAATACAAAATAATATCATTTTTAGGAGAAGCTGTTTAGCCTGTCAGTTTGACAGAGAGAAGCATGCTTTTGGACCAGAGAGTGTTGGTGCTTTAGAGAAGCTGGGTATGAAAAAGAAGTTTAAAGAACCCCGTGACCCTAAAATGGATCTGTGGATCCAATGGAACCAAAAAGAATCCAGTACTATAACAATATATTTAGGATTTCAAAAGTCATTTGCATTATGAAACCATAACTGTCAGTCAAGCCACAACAAAAGGGAAAGCTTTAACACAAAATAATATCATTTTTCAGGAAAAGCTGTTTAGCCTGTCAGTGTGACAGAGAGAAGCATGCTTATGGACCAGAGAATGTTGGTGCTTTAGAGAAGCTGGGTATGAAAGAGAAGTTTAAAGAGCCCCGTGACCCCAAAATGGTGGAGCGCTACGCTTGGATCCCTGCGGGTCTTTCTGTTGACAATGTGAGTAACAATATAGCTTAAAATGGGCTAAAGCATCTCATTAGATATGTTTCATTGATGCAAACAAATAATCAACTACTCTTTTAACCAGTATGTTGGTAAGTAATAGTAAAACAGTAAAAGAAGTCCCCATATATCATTTAAGCCCCCCCCCCCCTTCAAACAAGGTCTCAGGATGTGCCAACTGAAAACGATAAAATTTAGTCTTTAAAAAGCTCACACATCAAATGGCATTCAGGAACATTAAATCTTTCAATATTACCATTCAAAATATTTTGCATATTTGGAAATGTGAGAAGAAGAAAGATATATTATAATTATTTTAGAATTAGCACTTGATCTCTGCTAATATGTATTAAGGTATGATTTACGAGCCAAAAACTAGACAAGTATCATAAAAGCGCAATATGATATGTACAGAATATTTTAGGCAGCCAAAGCTTAAACTAATTTTTCAATCACCTTAGGGCTGCACTTCCCCTCTCTATGGCTGTTGAGGGGGATAGTTTCTTTCAAATTTCAAATGCCTCTTCATATATAAAAAAGAGCTGGATAACCAGAATCTATTCCCAAAACATAAACGCTTTGTTTCTTTTGAAGTTTCTTCGTTTGGTCTAGGGTTGAAATTCTGATAGTAGTACTTCCTCATAACTAGATTCAGATAACATCAAGACTTTTTTCTAATGCATTCCAATCACGTAAAACTCGCTCTGAAGTCTATTGAGTCTTAGAAATGGTTTTAGACATTTACACTTAAAAAAAAACGCCCCTCCATGCAGAAAATATCCCGTTACGGAAAATAGCCCTCCGGAAAATCCCCCCACCCGTGGAAAATAACATTTTTCAAACTTAGAATTTTAATTTGATTTTTTTTTTGGTTTCGTAGAAAAGTGCTAAGGAAAGGGAAAAAGAGAATTTACACACCATACATATCTTAAAAGCTTAACATCCTAAGTATCTTAAAAAAACAACCGCAAATATATTTTTGTTGAAAAGACTTCCTAATGAACTACTGCAATTTTTGTCAGTAGAGGCCACCAAATTAAAAGAAAGAAGGCAAAAAAATATCAAATTTATGCTAAAACACATGGCACCAAAAAGTTTAAGAAGGTTTTGCTTTCTTTCGTAGGATAGTTGGCTTTTGAAACCATCAAATTCTCATTGTTTACGTTTTTATGGACAAAAGAGTTTTCAAATTCTACGAGTTTTTTTCTCATCTTCCAAGTGTAAAACTACCAAAAATTACCATTGATAAATTAATAAAACCCATGACAAACAGAAATTACAATTGATAAACTAGTTAAACTCAGATCGAACAAAATTTAAAAGAAGTAGGGCTGACAAACCCCATCTTCTGAAGACCAGAATATAATTTGCACTTTACTAAAAAAAAAGAAAAACAATCAACAACTTGTATTGTCAGTTTAATATACATATTCTGATATTTGTTCCTTATAGTCATTAAATAAATTAAACATTTTTTTTCAACTAAAGTAAGGAGCGATATTAAAACTTAAAATGAGCAGAAATTACCCCGTATATGAAAGGAGCTGTTCCCTCCTCAACGCCCCGCTTTTTACGCTAAAGTTTGACTCTTTTTCTCAACTCTACTTTTTAAAACAGTAAAAACTTTAGCGTAAAGAGCAGGGCGTTGAAGAGGGAACAGCCGTTTTCATATACGAGGTAATCTCTGCTCATTATAAGTTTTAATGTTGCTCCTTACTTTCAGTTAAAAAAAACTTGTTATTTTTATTTAATTTCTGAACGTTTTTTAATTAATCCATGTTTTGATTTCGACTTTCCGCAGATGAATAATTAAAGCGAAATTTGCATATTTATTTATTTGGCTAAATGGCTTTCCATAGTTTTGATCGAATGATTTTGAGAAAAAAGGACGGGGGAGGAGGCCCAGTTGCCCTCCAATTTTTAGGGTTCTTAAAAAGGTAACTAGAACTTTTAATTTTTTAAGAAAGTTTTCATTAGTAAAAGATACAGGTAACTTACGAATTAGCTTACGTAACACGCTTCTAAATTCGTATGTTTTTATTACGTATATGAGAGGGTTCGCCCACTCGTCAAGACCTCGCTCTTTACACTAAAGCTTACATTTTTTCCCCTGAATCACAAAGGCCGTAGAATAAATAGTTGAAATTACTAAAAATACTTTAGCGTAAAGAGTGAGGTATTAGGAGGAGGTGAACCCCTTATATGCTTAATATTTTCGGTCGTTTAATATTTTAATGCTACTCCTTACTTTCAGTTGAAAAAACTTTTTCATATTTATTTTTTCATTGTTTTTTTTAATAATGCTAGAAAATACTGCGCCCCCTTCATGGAAATCTTCTTCCCCCATAAAAAATTCCTCCATCGAAAGCTTTCCCCACATAACCCGCTCTTCCCAACCTCTCCTCCCAACCAAAAAATCACCCTGAAAACGTCTTTACACTTCCCAATAACCATTAATATATGCAAACACTGGTCAAAGTTTTTAACTTGCAGCCCCTCCCATGGGGATTGCGGGGGAGTAAATCGTCTCAAAGACATAGTTATAAGGTTTTTCGACTAAGTTGAATAAAATGGCAATCTCGGAATTTTGATCCGACGACTTTGGGAAAAAATGAGTGTAGGAGAGGGCCTAGGTGCCCTCCAATTGTTTTGGTCACTTAAAAAGGGCACTATAACTTTTGATTCCCGTTCAAATGAGCCCTCTAGCAAAATTCTAGGACCCTTGGGTCGATACAATCACCCCTGCGAAAAAGAAAAAAAAAATAAACACGCATCCGTGATTTGTCTTCTGGCAAAAAATACAAAATTCCACATTTTTGTAGATAGGAGCTTGGAACTTGTACAGTAGGGCTCTCTGGTACGCTGAATCTGATGCCGTGATTTTCGTTAAGATTTTATGAATTTTATGTGGTGTTTCCCCCTATTTTCTAAAATAGGGCAAATTTTCTCAGGCTCGTAAATTTGGATGGGTAGGACTACGCTATATGAAACTTATATATTTAAAATCAGCATTAAAATGTAATTCTTTTGATGTAACTATTGGTATGAAAATTCCCTTTTTTAGATTTTTGGTTACTATTGAGCCGGGTCGCTCCTTACTACAGTTCATTACCACGAACTGTTTGATAATTCTTCCTTAGTTATTGATGTAAAAAAATATACATAATATACATAATTATATATATATATATATATATATATATATATATATATATATATATATATATATATATATATATATATATATATATATATATATATATACGTCAGATACGTAATATTTTCCGTTTGTTTTAAGTTTTGATGTTGTTCCTTACTTTCAGCTGAAAAACTTGTTTTTTCAAATTTAATTTTTGATCGTTTTTAATTAATACCGAGAAATCCAGCTGCCCCTCTGTGAAAAATTCCTAACCTTTACGAAAACTTCCTCCGAGGAAAGTTCTTTTTACGTCAATACCCCCACCCTCACCTATCCCTACTGGGGAAATTCCCCCCAGATAATTCCATTCTAGCTGAAAATTCCACACACAAAATTTGTTTCGGAAGAACTCACGTGAAGAATTCTTTTTAGCTCACTTTCATTTGAAAAAGACTTTAGTTTCTGATTCTTTTTTAAAATCATGCCGGTAATCCCCTCCTTTGTGGAAAATTTGTCCAGCATAAAGCCAGTAAAATGGTATTTTTCAGCAAAAGTTTCTGTTTTGGTGTGGGGGAGGGGTACAAAAGAAACTTCAAAATGCATCAAAAATGTGAAATCGATATCTTATCCCTTATGATTTCCGGGAATATTTCTGGTTTCCACTGTTATTATGAAAGTAAAAAAAAAAACATTGAAACCCAAAAATGAGCAGAATTTATTCTATATAAGAGGAGGACTTCCCCCTTCCTCATCCACACCTCCACCTCATGGTTGTAGAAACCTCGGAGTGTTCTCATTAGAACAGAAATTGAAAGTTATAGTCCTTTTTTTTAAGGTCCAAAGGTATTGGAAACCAAACAGCAGTGTAGGGGTGGTATTTTCTAGAGGCGAGGAGATTTCTGAAGAGGGATTTTCTGAGGAGTATTTTCTGCAGGGATATTTTCCACGGGTTTATTTTCCGCAGTGATTTTCCAGGGGTATTTTCTGTATGTGTTTGGGGGGGGGTATTTTCCATTTGGGATAGTTTCCACTGAGGGGGGGGGGAATTTTCCATTTGGGATAGTTTCCACTGAGGAGGACTTCCCCCTTCCTCATCCACACCTCCACCTCATGGTTGTAGAAACCTCGGAGTGTTCTCATTAGAACAGAAATTGAAAGTTATAGTCCTTTTTTTTAAGGTCCAAAGGTATTGGAAACCAAACAGCAGTGTAGGGGTGGTATTTTCTAGAGGCGAGGAGATTTCTGAAGAGGGATTTTCTGAGGGGTATTTTCTGCAGGGATATTTTCCACGGGTTTATTTTCCGCAGTGATTTTCCAGGGGTATTTTCTGTATGTGTTTGGGGGGGGGGTTATTTTCCATTTGGGATAGTTTCCACTGAGGGGCATTTTCTGGGGTGGTTTTCTGAGGGTATTGTTCGTGAAGGGAGATACTTTACACGGGGATCATTTTCCGACGGATACTTTCCAGTGGGGGGGGGGGTATTTTCCGTGGAGGTATATTTTCGTGGGGGGGGTTGTTTCCTAGGGTGTGGTATTTTCTGGGGTGTATTTTTCGCGGGGAGTATTTAAAGGGTGTATTTTAAGGTTTGTTTTTCGGTAGGGGTATTTTCACAGTCAGGACATTTTTCTTGGGGGGGGGGGGTATTTTTCGTGGGGTATATTCTTCAAGGGGTTATTTTCTGCGGAGGGTATTTTCCGCCGGGGTTATTGTTCAAGGGTATTTTCCGCATGGTATTTTTCGCAGTGGGTATTTTCTGTTGGGGTATTTTCTGGGGGGGGGTTATTTTCCACGTGGGGAAGGTGTCGGGGGAGTGTATTCCACTGGGACTAATTTTTTTGTGGGAGGGGGTAAATGCCAGCCATCCTTAGAAATACCCTCCATCGCCTTCCGAAGGTTCTCTCAGAAATAATTATAAATATTTAGCTCAAACGAAATGGGGGAAAAGAGGGCGTAGGGTAGGGGTAAGTGGCCCTTCAATCTTTTTGGTCACTTAGAAAGGGCATGAAACTTACATAAATTTACATTCAAATGAGCCCTTTCCTGATCTTGTAAGACTATTGATTCCGTCCAATCACCCCTGGGAAGAACAAAATAAAATAAGTAAACACGCATCTGTGATCTTTCATCTGGCAAAAAGTAAAAAGTCCACATTTTCGCAGGTGGGAACTTAAAACTTTTAAACCAGGGTTCCCCGATACGGTTTATCTGATGGTGTGATTTTCAGCAAGTAAAAATCACTCGATGAAAATCAGCAAGTTTCTTGAGTTTTTGGGAATGTATCCCCCTTTCTGGAAGATCAGACAAATTTTATCAGGCTCGTATCTTTTCAAGAGTAGTATTAAAATTAATGAAGTTCGTTACCACAAACTGTTTGATTAAGGGCGATATGAAAAATCAATATTTGTTTATCATCAAATAGTTCGTGGTGACGAATTGTAAGTAAGGAGCGACTTCGCTCAATAGTAACTTACACTCTACAAAACTAAATTTTAATATCAGTAGATACATCGAAAGAATCAGCTTATTATGCTGATTCTAAATATATAAGATTCATCAAGTTTAGTGTCACCTATCAAAAGTTACGCGCCTAAGACAAATTTGCCCGATATCAGATATGAGATATACATTTAGTAAAAAAGAAAACAAACACTATTCGCCATTTTGGAAGGTTTGGAATTATTGTTTGGAAGGGCAAGCGAGGCTATCACCCTCAGGTAATTAAAACCACATTCATATCACGCTACTCAAAACAAAATAAACTCAACTGATAAAGGAAGAAAGGAAAAAAGAGAAAGAGGAAAAGACAAGAAGAGGACAGAAAAAACAATTAACAGCAAAATAAATCAGGGAAATACCTTGAATAGAATGACAACCTGGAGCGGGCTTAACATCCAAATCGCTCACGAGATGAACGCATTGAAATAAAATACAAGTTGAAATAAGTAAATAAATAATAAATAATACGAGTTGAAATAAATAAATCAAACTTTCACAATTTGAAATAGGGGGGGGGAATACTCCGAAAAATTCAAGGAATCTAAATGAAAATCAAATCTTCATTTTCAGCATACCAGAGAACCGTTCTCTGGCTCTCTGGTATGCTATAAAGCTCTTTTCGTATATAAAGCTCTTTATGTATATAAAGCTCTTTACGCTGAAGTTTGATTCTTTCTCTTAAATCTATTTTTAAAACAGTTAGAAACTTTACGTAAAGAGCGGGGCGTTGCGGAGGAAAAGTCCCTTTCATATACAGAGTAATTTCTATTCATTTTAAGTTTTAATGTTGCTCCTTACTTTCATTTTAAAAAAACTTGTTTTTTTATTTAATTTCTGGGCGTTTTTGAATTAATGCATGTTTTGATCTTGTCTCTCCGCACATAAATAATTAAAACGAAATTTGCATATTCATTAATTGCAATTAATCGGAAGATTTTGAGAAAAAAGGAGCGAGGGAGGAGGCCTAGTTGTCCTCCAAGTTTTTGATTTCTTTAAAAAGCAACTAGAACTTTTAATTTTTTACAACCGTTTTCATTGGTAAAAAATATACGTAACTTACGTAACGACCTTCTATATTCGTATGTTTTTATTGCGTATATGAGGAGGTTCAACCCTCGTCGATACCTCACTCTTTACACTAAAGCTTAGATTTTGTCCCAATTCCTTAAGAATGACCTCTGAATCACAGAGGCCGTAGAATAAATAGTTGAAATTACTAAAAATACGTTAGCGTAAAGAGTGAGGTATAACGAGGAGGTAAACCCCTCATATGCGTAATAATTTTTATTCGTTTTAAGTTTTAATGCTGCTCCTTACTTTCAGCTGAAAAAACTTTTCATATTTATTTTTCCATTGCTTTTTCAAATTATACTAGAAAATCCTGCGCCCCCTTCATTGAAATTATCCTCCCCCATGAGAAGTTTCTCCATGGAAATATCCTCCCATGTAACCCCCCCCCCCCCCCCTTCAACTCTCCCCCCTAAACCAAAAAATCCCCCTGAAAACGCCTATACACTTCCCAGTAACCATTACTATATGTAAACACAGGTCAAAGTTTGTAACTTGCAGCCCCTCCCACTGGGACTGCGGGGGAGTAAGTCGTCCCTAAAGACATAGTTATTAGCTTTTTGACTATGTTGAATAAAATGGCGATCTCAGAATTTTGATCCGGTGACTTTTGGAAAATGAGCGTGGGAGGGGGCCTAGGTGCCCTCCAATTTTTTTGGTCACTTAAAAAGGGCAGTAGAACTTTTAATTTCTTTTAGAATGAGCCCTTTCGCGACATTCTAGGACCACTCAGTCGATACGATCACCCCTGGGAAAAAAAACAAAAAAAACAAACAAAAAACAAACAAATAAATATGCATCCGTGATTTATCTTCTGGTAAAAAATGCGAAATTCCACATTTTTGTAGATAGGAGCTTGAAACTTCTACAATAAGGTTCTCTCATACGCTGAATCTGATGGTGTGATTTTCGTTAAGATTGTATGACTCTTAGGGGGTGTTTCCCCCTATGTTTTAAAATGAGGCAAATTTTCTCAGGCTCGTAACTTTTGATGGGTATAACTGATCTTGATAAACTTATATATTTAAAGTCAGCATTAAAATGCAATTCTTTTGATGTAACTATTGGTATCAAAATTTCATATTTAGAGTTTCGGTTACTATCGAGCTGGGTAGCTCCTTACTGCAGTTCGTTACCACGAACTGTTTGATATATATAAATATATATATATATATATATATATATATATATATATATATATATAAAAAGGGGACCTCGTGAAGCGCCCAAAGTTTCTATTTGAATGGCTTTGAAGTTAAATTATTAAGTTTTGGAAAAAGCGAACATAGATTTAAAAGGTTAAATTAAAAAAAACATGGTTTTTTCTCCCCTTCCCCCAAAAAACTTTTTCCCTGACTACTTCTCGTACAAGGGTGGTCATACAAACGTTAGAGAGGGGCTCGTTTTAGATAGCAATTTTTTTTCCAAAATAGTCTAAAAGTTTAATCAATATGGCTCCGGAGATGGTATGATCCTTACTGCTCCTGGGTCAAGGGCCATAAATGACACAAAATGCCAATTGTTTGCGATAAAATCTTATTATGAAAAAAAAGGGGGGCTTGCTTAATGTTGGACTTGTAATTGTCATATTGCTTTCAGGTATTAATATCTATATTAAAAGCATTAAAACTATTGTTGTGGATGGGGGCAGGGGTAAATCAAATGGGGTAATTCAGCGGTAAACAATATCCAGTTCACTGAAGTAGTATATCTGTATTATCTTGGGAACGGCTTGGATTTGGAAGCTAAGACTAAAGGTATTTTTATGGTAACTAAGAGGGAATATAGGGCAATGGAACCTGAAATTTTTAAGTTAGAAGGAGAGAGAAAAGCGAAAATAATTTTATTTCTAATTCACCAATTTTTATTTTCTTTTTGCACTATAAGCTCCTATGCGATTTGAAAATTATGCATACTTTAATAGCAAGGCATATCAAGAGACGCTATGCTTTTCGAGTTTCTAAGAATTGCGCGTTTGTAATATCTCACAGACACTTTGGGTATCAATTTGAATCTTTTAGGAAACTTTCAGTTCGGGGGAGTAAAGAAAAAACTATTTCTTTGAGGATAAGCTGTGGCTGAATCAAAAGACAGCGTATATTTATGCAATTTTTTCACCCATCATCCTTTCAAAATCTTCGGAACAGCTCAGGGGATAGTGTTTAAACTGATAGGTCATCAAAATAATATTTCTGCAACACATTAAGAGTTTCTTGGTAAATGAAGTTGAAAGTCTCAAGCAATCCTAAGGAAAGAAAGGAAGAGGTTCTCGTAAATAAATTTTAAACGTTGGGTTTGGGGAGGGAAAGGGGCTAAAAAAAATTTCTGTTCCATCAAAGTGTTCTAGCGCAGCGAACTCCTAATTAATAGGCGAATATTAATAAAAATTAACAGCTAACTAAATTTAATGCATCCTCAAAAATAATTACATATTTACTTCACATTGATAGCTTTCTAATGATTTGATTAAACTTTATTTTTTCTGTTCGTAAAAATTTGTATTTTTTGTATATTATGTTAAAAATATTCTTCATTTGCCTGATTATAAGCTATCAAAATATAAACTTCACTGTTACTAACTCTTATCTTTTCATGCTTTGGTAGAGTAAACATTTATAATGACCTCAGAATCTTAAGAAACAGTTTTGAATGTTTGCTTTTTGTCAATAATAGAAGTCATTAGTTTTTTGACAGAAATGTTTTACACTATTTTAAAGGCCAAAAACTTGACTTTTACCAGATCTAGATATTAAATCAATAAAAAGATAAGAAAAACTTCGTAGCTCGCATTTGTGTCTGACTCGTTCACCTTTCTGTTCTTCCAAACTTTTTTCAACTGTGTAGATGGTGACCGGTCCCTTAGAAAATACCCGTGCAGACCCCCCCCCCCTGGAAAATACTTCTTAGTGGAAAGCCTCTACATAGGAAACACCCCACGGAAAATACTCCTCCCCCACAGAAAATACCCCTTGAAAATACCTCCCCACTGGAAATATTTCACGTGGAAAATCCTCCTTCAGAAAATACTCCCTGGAAAATACCCCCCCCCACTCTGCGGCTGTTTGGCCACCAATCCCTTCCAAATTATAAAAAGTGAATTAAACTCGCAGTTTCTGATCTAATGAGTACCCTCCGAAGTTTCTGCGAACATGAGGTAAAGTTTTGGATATGAAAATGGCAGTCCTCCTTCAATACGTAATAAATTCTGCTCATTTTGTGGTTGAATGTTACTCTTTAATTTCATAATAACAACGTAGACCATAAATACTCCGAGAAATCATAAAAAGAGTAGATATCAATTTCATGTTTTTGATACGTTTTTAAAAGCTTCTTTTGTACCCTCCCCCAGTCCCCTCAACTGAAAATTCTCATAACGGCTCTGGGGGGTCATAAATCAACCAGCTCACCCTCCCCTCGTCTGTCTCTTAGAACTAGTTCTGTATTTATCTGATTGCTCAATGAGAGCTGGAATTTTTTAGCATCAAGATGCGCCCTGTGAGGTATCTCCCTCCCTCCCAACTACAAAACAATCAGAGAACCCCATTGTAGCAGTTTAAGTGCCTTTTTAGTTTTGACATATTTTGTCAAACTGAGATGTCGAGGATCTTTAAAGTCAATTCGATTTATCGATATTCCCTGTCTGCTTTTCTGTTTCTTATTTGGTTTTTGAGCTACTGAGGAATCTCTAAATTTTCTCAATTATATTAAAATTTTCTAGAATACGTCAGAAATCTCAACTTTCTTAATCGTTTAAATAGTCGGAATGGTTTGCTGTTATTATCAAAAAGAATTTGCTCAAATTGGTTCCTAGACAAAAAAGGTGCAAAAACAAAGTTTTCCTAGTTGTACCAGTTTGCAGCTAGACTGCAGCAACTCAAAAGGCATTTGACATATTTTGTCAAACTAAGAGTTAAACATCTTTAAACTCAATCCGATTTATCGATGTTTCCAGTTTGTTATACTTTCTCTTATTTGGTTCTTTGGTTACTGAGTAGTCTGTACATTTTCCCCAAATATATTAAAAATTTTCTAGAATAAGTTAGAAATCTTGACTATCTGGTTGGTCTACAAAATTGGAGTGATCAGCTTTTAGTTTTGAAAAAATTTTGCTGCATATTGGTTTCTAGACAAAAAAAAAAATAAAAACAAACCTTAATAATAAAATCATTAATCTAGAAGTTTGCAGCTCGACTTCGGTAACTAAGAAGGCACATGACATATTGTGTCAAAATGAAATTTCGAGCATCTTTAAAGTGAATTCGATTCATCGATATTTTCTGTTTTTCTGTTTCTTATTTGGTTTTCGAGTTACTGAGAAGTCTCTACATTTTCTCAAAATATATTTTAAATTTTCTAGAATACGTCAGAAACCTCAACTTTCTTAATCTTCAAAATAATTGGAGTGTTATGATGTTGAGATCAAAAGAGTTTTGCTGCAAATTGGTTTAAATTACTTCTAAATAAAGTTATTATTCCACTATTTTACAGCTCGACTGCAGCAACTCAGAAGGCTTATAACATTTGTTGTCAAACTGGGATATCAAATATCGTTAGACTAAATACGGTTTTGAATTTTTCAGTCTATTTTCCTGCATCTTATTTCACTCTCTAATTACTGAAAAGCTTCTAGATTTTCTCAAAATAGGTTTGGAATTTTCTTAAATACGCTAGAAACTTCGATTTTCTAGTAAATACATATTTTTGGAAGTTGTTTGTCTGAAACTAATAGATTTTTGCTGCATTTGACTGGTAAAAAAGAATAGAAAATTTCCTAATACAAATCCACATTTAAACACTTCCTAGTCAAAATCCCATGCTACCTCTTTGTAGCTTGGCATCCTTAATGACTAAGGCAATTTGTTAAAATACTTTGTGAAACCAAAATTTGTAGCCTACTCCTTTAAATTCAACTTAATTGTTCAATTGTGTTTAGCCGTTTCTTGCGTCTCATTTTTTGTTCTCCACTTACCAAAAAGTTTATATTGCCCCAAAGTAATATAAGATAAGATTTTATTTCAAAAAAGCGCTATCACAAGCCAAAAGGGGCCAAATTCGCACTTTAGTGTTAGTACAAAATTAAAGAATTGCAATCAATAAAAAGTCAAATGATAAAAACTCGTAAAGTTAAAACAGGTAAAACAAAATTAAACAAAAGACTATCTAGCAAGTAATACAAAATACGCAATTGAAAAATAAACATTAAAACTCTAAGATAAAAGTAGAGTGAAAAGGGGGGGGATTGATTTAAAATTTCAACTATATGAGGGTTTGAACGTTCTTCTATATCTTTCAGTGGAAACTCTTATTGGGGCAATAAGTGGGATTTTTCTTGAAGCAAAAGTTGGGGGCGAGTTTAGGGGGGGGGGTAAATGATCACTAGAGAAAAATGAAGTAGTACGAGGGTTAATTAGATTTTAAGCTTCCCAAAATAGATTAGAAATCTTCAATTTATAATTCATGGAAAAGAGATTGAGCCTTTTCCATATAACACCAAATTTTGTTGTGGTATTTTAATCCATAGTGGAAAAAAAACACACAAAATACCCTTGCTAATAAAATTCAAAATGCCCAAATAATTATACCATGTGATTTAATGCTCTCCTATTTTCAGCTCTCCTCTCCGTGTAAAGATTTGTAATATGACATATTTGAATTATTCCTTCCCAACTTATTGAAATCCATCAACCACTTTAATCCAAAATACATCAAAAAATTAACATTAAAAAACACGTCGAAAGAATTTTCTCGATATTTATTTTCTAAGCTAAGAAGTATCAGGATTTTCCTTGTCTTATTTTATCAGCAAAGTCAAGAAACATTTCCTATTTTTGTCTTATTTTACCAGCAAAGTCAAGAAACATTTCCTATTTTTTTCAGTTTCATAGTTTATTTTCATGTTCATAAGTGGGATTTTCACCATTTCCATGGGTTTTCCACTCAGATTCAACTTCATTTCAACAAAATATTATTATGTTGTTGCTAAACTTGAGAAGTATCCTGCTCTTTTTTATCATGTTTGTATGGATACATATATATATTGAGATTCGTTTTGTTTGTTGTATGTACGCATCGTATCTTAAGATTTTCTGAAAAAATCTGCCCCTCTTCTATTCCCAGTGAAATTTATTTTTTTGGTCGTACCTGTCCTAAAAGTGAATTTACCCCACATGAAAAAACGATTAAAATAAGAATTATGTATGCAAATTTGGAGGCTAAGGGTATCCAAGTCTCCAACTTCAAAACGCTTACAGTTTTTCTATAATTGTCTATGTTGTTTTTTAATATACACGTCTTTCGTCTTATTCACAACCCCAACCCATTCTTTAGTGAACATTGCTTAATCTAGAAGTTCCTTTATTACATTGTTACCCCAGAACAACTATCTTGGAACTTATTTTTTTAATATGGTTACATGATGATTTTTTAATCTATACTTAATTAAGCTTTTCTAGTTATTCGATGTTTCTTATTTCGTCCTTGTATTTCGTCCTTGTAATCAACAAACAATTTATAATTATTCCAAGTTCCTTGTCACCCACACATGCCACATTTTATCAAGCAAAATTTTGTTACGGGAAATATCATACTGAACTGTATTTCTAAACCTGAAAGGTATCCTTATTTCTTGTATTGTTTGTGACGCTCATGTTGATTTATTTATGCTGCTTGTTTTAATAACCTTGTCCCCTTTTCATATTAGCTAATTGTGGTTACTTATTCTGCTTAAAATGGCTTGTATTACATAACATTTTTTAGTTAGGCTGGGAACCAAAAGTTCTTTATACAAGGTTTTAGATGTAGATAAACACATAAAAACAGGTTTTGTTCTTTTCACTGACAAAATTTCGAGCAAAAGAGGCACTAAGGCTTGGTTTAAATTTTCTTGTTTTTTTTTTACTGACTCAAAAATTTCACACAACAGCCAATGAGGTTGCATATTAAAAGGTGTGGTTTTATGACCTCTCCTTCCGGCATATGTAGAAGGAATAAAATGATTAGCTGAATACATAACAGAAATGTACTATGTATTGTTTAATGCATCTCAAACTTTTTGAAATTTAAAATCCATAAGGCTACTTTTCGGTTTTTTTTTCCTTTTTTTTGTATAAGTAGGTCTATTTTAAAAATGACTTCTCGACATGATCAAATCAAACGAGCAAAAATGTGGATGAAATCAGACAATGAACATTGCCAATAATAAAATGTTACGTTTAAAACTCAATAAGCACATCAAAATTGCGATTCCGGGTTCTGAATATAACTTTACTCCTCAATAATTAATTCCAATAATTACAGTGGGCGAAAGTACTTACACACTGTGTATAATATTATAGTGCATTTTAGTGGCATTTGATACTCTAAAAATTATTTTGCTAGCGTCAGCCACGGCTGACCATTTAAAGACAAAGGGTCCTTTAGTGGACTTTTCTAACACAACAGGGAATTCTCGAAGCTGCCAAACTACCCAAATGAATTTTTTTCTTAAGTTTTAGTTAGAATTGAAAGGGTATCATGAGTAGTGTCAACTATTCGTAAATGTAATAAGAGGATAGTTTAAAATAAAAAAAATAAATATTTTGCTAATTGTTAAGCATAGATCTGTCTATCCAATGTACCTACAGCACCTAGATAATACAATTTTTGTGTTCGCAAGGTTCTCAATCACAGCGGATAGCTTACCGCAAAGTCACAAAGCTGACAAGTTGCTCGAGCGATATTTACTTTGAACTGATTTTTTTGGTGTTTTCCTAGCAGGTATACTAGAACACTTTTAGGGACTGTCCTTGGAAACTGTATTAGAAGATGCTTTGATATTTCGTTGGGGTAAACCTGAAGAAACCTAAAATCAATGTTATTTTGAACCCACTTAAAATACGAGTCAAACCTAATGCCTGAAAACGGGACTCTAGCGGCAATTTCAAACAAAATTCTTGAGTAGTAACTTCAACTATGCCTCAGAAGAAAATCTTAACTGCTAACAGTCTTTGATTAAAGAGAGACACAAAGTGACTTCGTTGACTCTTTAAATGATCATACTCCCTACAACTTTGCAAGTACATTCTATGAAGGTTTTACTGAAACGCTGAGTTCAAGGGCACCAATTGGGTGAGGGAGGCAATCCCAACCCTTGATTTTGAAAAATATATTTCTGATATTTTCATTGAAAATATTTAAAAAAAGCAAAGTTACCCACACCTTTTCTAGATTAAAAAAAAAATTACGTTTTTTTTGTATTTTCAATAAAACAAAATGAAAAAAACCTTGTCTCAGCTTCCTGAATTTTTCCTGAATCACAATTAAACATATGATTGCCTTTAAAATGGTAGATTCGAGTCTACATGTGCAGGTTTCTTATATATAATGCATGACACTGTTTCTGAATACTGATTTGTAACCGTTTTAACACCATTTAATTTAAAAAGAACAGTATCCATTTTTTTTACTGCTTATTACTTACCTCCTGCAGAGTCTTTTTTTATTTATAGGTGGAAGAATACATGAATTTACTTCCTTCGGATAAAGTACCTCTAAGAGGCTCCACAGGAGAGAAATGGAGAGAACAACAGTTGGTAGTACAATTACCTCGACAGGATCTCAACCTTCAATATTGTCGCCATCTCGAAACCCAACATCGGAATGACTATATTAGCTTTATAAATGCAAGGAATGAAATTGCTTTGGACTATGGGTACGTGAAGCAGGGGACAACAAAACCTATGGTAAGCTACTTTTAAGTACAAAAGGGATTCAATAAAAAAAAAAATGCGTTTTTTACATGTTTACATGAAGCCAGAAACTAAAAAAGAAATTGATGAACCATTATGGTCAACTTAAAACGAACAGATGTTCCGACAAACATGAACAGGGTTAACGTCATTCTGAAGAGCAGAGCGACAGTTGAGCTTTGCTGAAAACGATTCGTAATTCGAGTATTTTTTTTTAATAATCGTAAAATCAACAATTATAAAAAATAGAATGATCTTTAAAGGCTGATCAAGACTTAGAAATAAAATTAAACTGTACCTAATTCTTTTCTTCCCTTCCATAGCTTCAAGTTAGAGTTGTGCCACAGTTATTTGAAAACTTTTTTTCATTTTTATCAATGTTTGCTCGTTTCAAGTATTAATTATTAGCTGTTACTCCTCCTTAGCTTTCAAGCAGCTCTTTGATTTTCTTTGATAAAATCGTTTTTCGGAATTAAAAAAAAAGCAATTCCAAGAAACAAGATAAAAATAAATTTTTGCAATCCTTATCATAAAGAATTTTCTGTATTACAGTTTTTGAACCTATTCTAGGATTATTACTCCCCATCATCTCTTGACCTTTGTCTAGGAACAAAAGAATGCAATCTGACCCCAACTTTCTAAATCCCCCCCCCCCAAAAAAACAATAAATTCCTAGGTAGTCTGTAGTTTTTCCTATGGTTAATCTAAAATTAGAATTTTATCTGCCGAGCATTTGGTCGTATTTACAGTGGTTTCTCTTTCACTTACACCTGCATTAAGACTTCCGCATAATTAGTCTTTCCCAAAGACTCTTTACGATTGTTTATTTCTAAGAACCATTAGTTTCGCTCATAAACCCTAAGAAGAAAATTTCAAGATACCAAAAGCGTTTAGTTTGTTGTTACAATCGAATCAGTGCAAATGAACTCCTATGTCATATTCCAAACAAACTCAAGATCTGTTTTCAAGCAACCGAAGTATTTTTTTCTGAATAAAACAAGCTTGATATCATTTCTATTTCTAAACTATGCAAGAAAATAGCTTTGCTACAGCGCAAGAACTCTTAAGACACGTGATAATTCTAATCGTTATAATTCTAACAATTCTAATCGTGATAAGATAGGATATTAATTTTCTTAAATCATTTTGACGAACCCAAAGGGCCTAATTACTATTTTGGTGTCAATAATCAAAAATGGAAAAAAACATAGAAATGCTTAAATACAGCTATATACTAAAAAGGGCAAGAATAATACAAAATTTCAATTGCCAGAATTAATGAATTGAATTCATATGCATTATTTAAAAACTACAATTTTATCAGACTCATAAAAAAGAAATATGTATACGAATCGATCATCAAACGGTTCGTGGTAACGAACTGTAGTAAGGAGCGACCCGGCTCAATAGTAACCAAAATTCTAAAAAACGGAATTTTGATACTAATAGTTACATCAAAAGAATTGCATTTTAATGCTGATTTTAAATATGTAAGTTTCGTCAAGTTTAGTCTTACCCATCAAAAGTTACGAGCCTGAGAAAATCTGTCCTATTTTAGAAAATAGGGAGAAACACCCCCTAAAAGTCATAGAATCTTAATGAAAATCACACCATCAGATTCAGCGTATCAGAGAACCCTACTGTACAAGTTCGAAGATCCTATCTACAAAAATGTGGAATTTTGTATTATTTGCCAGAAGACAAATCACGGATGCGTGTTTATTTGTTTTTTTTTTTCGTTTTTTTTCTTTTTCCCAGGGTTGATCATATCGACCCAGTGGTCCTAGAATTTTGCGAGAGGGCTCATTCGAACGGAAATGAAAAGTTCTAGTGCCCTTTTTAAGTGACCAAAAAAATCAGAGGGCACCTAGGCCCCCTCCCACGCTCATTTTTTTTCCAAAGTAGTCGGATCAAAATTATGAGTCATTTTATTCAGCATAGTCGAAAAACCTTATAATTATGTCTTTGGGGACGACTTACTCCCCCGCAGTTTTTACTGTTTTAAAAAGTAGAGTTGAGAGAAAGAGTCAAACTTTAGTGCAAAGAGCAAGGCGTTGAAGAAGGAGCAGCCCCTTTAATATACGGGGTAATTTCTGTATCGCTCCTTACTTTCAGTTAAAAAAAACTTGTTTTTTTATTTAATAATACAATAAATCAAGTAGAGTAGAGTGAATCCAGTGAAATAAATAATAAAACCGAAAAAGGCATAAGAAAAACTTTCATAAAAAAGGTAACCCTCCTAGAATATCCCCCTAATTATTCACACACCCTCTCCTTTAAATTTATTGGTGTCATCTTGCCTGTAATCGATTACAGGCAATTACGACATTGTTATTTACGATATTGTATTGTATTACGATACAATACGATACGATACGATACAATACGATTGTATTGTATTGTATTGTATTACGATATTGTATTGTATTACGATGTGGCGATTACGATATTGTTAGCACAGCAGTGTACATACAAAAACATATGTTAATAATCTAATATGATTCTTGTCATCAAAATATGTGTTCCTAAGTAGCATAGCTCTGCTCCATGCTTGAACCTATGATAAAAAATGTACTTTTAATACATTTTAAGGGGAACGACAAGGCCGTATCTAGGGGGAGTGGTGTTAAGGGGGTTTAGCCCCTCCCTGAAGTGTTTTCAATTCGTAAAACGTGACAAAACCAATATAAAACAAATTTTGATGCGTATTTTAAAGGTTATTTACACTCCCCCCCCCGAAAAACAATCTTTTTGTGAACCCACTCCCCCGAAAAAAGTCTTGGATATGGCCCTGGGAAAGAAAATATAACAGAGCTAAAACTTGAAACCATACAAATTTTTCATAACATCCCATTCTCATTATGTACCTACAAACATATTAAACCAGAAAGTCCTCCTTCTCACCTCAAAATTGTTCGTATCTTATTTTTTCCTGCTTAAGCATTGAAAACAAGGTTCGTTAAATGCAAGCAAAAGAAATAGAAAAGAAATTACGTAAAAGAAAGAAATTACAATTGCTACTTTTAAAAGCTCACTGAATCCCTCAGCTGCCTGAGGCTACCACAGTTACGCACACTCCTCCTCAACTGCAATCTATTCAAACTTTTTCCTTTGCCCCTCGTATGAAGCTTCAAATTTCTTTAACTACTTTTTGTTTTACCTCATCCATCCGCACTCAGAAACAACCCACTTTTTATTTGACCCCTGATGGACGGAGTAAAACCAGGGACAACCCTTTCTTCCTTCATCCGTAAAACGCGGCCTAGCCATTTACATTTCTCTTATTATTGCCCTAAAAGGGGAAAAGACCATATTTGTCATACAGTTTGTTCTTCAATATAAGAATTAATCACTTAATACTGAATTTTATTAGATTGTCTATTTTCAATAAGAAAACTTTATACAAAATTTTTAATTTCTTAATTTATTTCACCCCTCTGTATAATAATGAAATCTTGTTTTATTTTGGGCCCTGTAACATTTCATCAAGATCCTAGATAAGAATAATTACAGGTATACTAACGTACAGTACGTTCAGGGCGTCAGCTGTATATGAAAAATGGTTTCTGTTAAAAATATCTATACTGCGAAGAGACATACGTATACACATTTTTACTTGAATAGTGTCGTGACCTCTTTAAATCCTTTCTATTATGCAGGATAAAAATAAAAGTTTTTCAACTGAAAGTAAGGAGAAACATTAAAACTTAAAACGAAAAGAAATTATTACCTATGTGAAGGAAAAAAATTCTATAAGAATTCTGGCAAATTCCCCCAGTGTGGTAGTGTATAATGTCCCCTGAAAAGTCCACTCCCTGATGTCATTCCTCCCCATGAAAAACTACCCGGGAAACAAACCAGCAGAAAATTTGTCTCAACCCCCCCCCCCCAACCTGAAAAGGAATGCATACTTCCCAATAACAAATACTATTCATAAGTAATGGGCAAATTGTATAACTTAAATCCCTATCCCCTGGGGCTGTGGGTGGGGTGGGGTCGTGCTATACCCGAGGGCTAAGGCATAGCTATTGGGCTTTTAAACTATGATGAATAAAATGGATATCTCAAACTTTTAATAGGATGATTTTGGGATAAACGGGGCTGGATGGGAGGCCTAGTTTCCCTCCAATCTTGTTGGTCACTTAAAAAGGGCATTAGAACTTTTAATTTCCATTTGAATAAGCCCTTTTGCGATATTTAAGGACCACTGGGTCGATACGATCACCCTTGGAAAAAAACACACACATCCGTGATCTTTCTTCTAGCAAAAAAAAAAATTCACAATTATGCACATAGGAGCTTGAAATCTCTACAGTAGATTTTCTTACATATTGATTCTAATGGTGTGGTTTTCATTACGATCGCTTGACTCTTAGGGGGTGTTTCTCGTTTTTTTTAAATCAAGCTTATTTACTCAGGTTCGTAACCTTTAATAGATAAGAATAAACTTAATAAAATTTATCTATTTTAAATTAGCATAAAAAGAGTAGTATCCCTTTAATAGGTCCAAGCACACATATATCCTATTAGACCAAGCGCAAACATATCCTATTAATCTTATCGTAAAGATATTACAATGTGCTATTGGGGTTGCTAGTCTCTTGTATCCAGCTAAAAACTTCTAAAGAGAGTCTTAAAATTTTTCCGGAAACAATACATTCCCAGTGAAACTCTTCAATTCATACAAGCACACGAATAGTGTTATCTCAATTTCCATGATGATAAGAAAATTCTTGGAATTACATGACAGATATTTTGTCTGAAATAATGCAATTATCTGTGTTTTGTTTACCAAGTACTTTATTCAGTAATCGAAGTGAGCTTGACATGACATGATATTTAATAAACGAAGTAATCTTTCCAAATGATAAACTGGGTTTGATCAAGGTATCATAGAGGTTTCAAAAATATTTGGATTTTTCGACTGTGAATACGTTGGTTTATAGAAGTCTTCGTATGGATTAATTTTCGGATGTGCATTTTTAATGCTCGATACGAATTATAGGGAAGTGTCATGCTATCAATGGTATGTCAATTATAATATGCATGTGTACAATAGAGACTTGTGGACTACAACAGTACGCCTTATGAACAGAGTGGGATTCTATGACCGAGTGATTTTACCATCCTATGAATGTGGGAAGGAATTAAATACTGTTCAAGAGGAATTTAAAGAAATATGTAGTTTTTCGTACTGGTAGTCCTATATGTCTTGTTTCTGCTTGGCAAATAAACATCACATATCACCTTATGAATTAATAATTAATTAGAATGAGTGGTGTCCTATTAATACGTCCGCCTACTCCCACGGAATTTGTATTGACACTATGTTCTGTGTGTTTGTATATCATATAGCATCTTTGGTTTAAAAAACACCCCTTCCAGGTAGCCATTCTTGAACTATATAATTCAATCAGTGAATTTCTTAATATTGGACCTTAGGGGATGGTGAAAAGCAATATTGAAACTAAAAAGTGAATAAAAACTGTATTTGGGTAGTTTATAAGTGTAGGCCTTGAGGCGAATCTTAATCATTTTGATTCTGTCTTTTTTTGGTCTTGGATTTATCTTATTTTTGTAGACTTAATATTTTTTCACACAAAGGAAAGAAGTCATACGTATCGCTCACAAGTGCCTTAACTTCCAGTTAAAACAGAGGGTTTCACTGGAATGTTTCTCATATCAAATTCTTGAACAAAATGGCATGTTTCGAAGTATTTCATCTGTCCATCTATTGGCACATCCCCATCTCTTCAGTTTACAACCACACCTGCACAAAAAGCACACTAAACCTGGTTACTGTGCGAAAAAAAATAATCGAGCTTTTGTTAGATTTCTTGTATCAATGAAATCCTTAGACCACCCTCCATTTGACGTCCATAGTATAACATCCTCTCATTTAAGAAAACTACCTTCTTCTTGTGACAGTAAATGTCGGGAGGTACCTACTCAGGCACAGAGAAAGACAGAGAGTCATGCAAACATACGCTCAGTCACACAGGCACGGTGGGACACAAAAAAGAACACACATGAAACGCAATGTAATACACACAAAAACACAAAGACAACTTTGCCCACCGTTATCTTAGAATTTTTGGGCTTAGAATCTTAGGAAAGGGGATCTTAAAATATTTGAGAAATGAAATTTTAGAAATCAGAATTTTTTTTGGGACTTCGATTTTTTTGGACTTTTCCGTGTCTTGAGACTCTTTCCGTATTTTTTGGGTTTTTTTTCCGTGTCTGAATGATATGCAGTATTTAGTGAACATGTTTTTTCGGATCTTTTTAAAATGGCTGCTCCCGTGATACTTTATGGCTTGTCATCAACACTATCTAGTTTATTGTATGTTTTCAATAAGTGTTTTTTGTACATTGGAAGGGTAAATGCTTCCATCACCCATTAAAAAGTAAAGACGAAATATTCCAATAAAATTTGTGAATATGATAAAATTATCTTTCTTTTGAATGCCGACAAAGACAAATATTTGAACTATGAAACAAGCAGTATAGGTGAACTATGAAACAACACAATTGGAAACTCATGCATACATTTTCATGATAATGAGAGATTAAACTTCTTTGAAATATCTAAAAAGATTCAACATTACTGATAGTAATTAATATTCAAAAGTAAACACGCGAGAGGACATATGAGAGTAACATTTCTAGAGATGATAACACTTAAAGAGAATGCAAGCAAAGGAATAATAGTCGATGATGAGCGGGTCCTTGCTTGTGGTAACATGTTACCCGGTGTTAAACCTTGTCGCTGCCTTTTGCTATTAGCATTCAACAAAAGCTCAAAAGAAGAAAGGCGTACTCCCCAACCAATATCATAAACCATATCTTGTCTTCGCATCAAAACTGGAAACCATTTCAAAAACAACGTGGTATTAGACAATTAAATCCACGACAAAATAAGAAGGACATTGGAAGACAGTATCACCAGGGACTATAAGGACAAATCCATTGAAAAACAAAGGACAAGTGAACAACATTAGTACATTGATCGTATACCAGCAGATACAATAAATAAACCCCAAAATAATAACGTTAAAATGCATATCGAGCCTGTGAGTGACACAAAAGTCAAAATTATGTATGACTCAACATGGATTAATGATTATTCTTTTGGTTACGATTTAAAAGAAGAGAATAAATGCACTATCAAGAGACACAATAATGAATTATTCTAAGGAATACATTGAAAATGTCCAAAGTTGTTAATGATATTAATAATGAGTCATATTCTATGTAGCATTGTTTCAATAAAAATGTTTCTTCACATTTTGGTGTTATGATAGGAATTTTTAACTGGTCCGTATTTGAATTGGATATGATATAGTGATAATAATGTTGTCCATTACAATTTGAAATGATTTCTACTTAAATTTGACAAGTTATTGGCAAATGGCTGGGTCAAGTAAATATTTTGAAGGGGAGGCCATATGACAATAGGTTGTTAAATGGGTAAAAACTGAGAAAACCTACACTTAAATAAAGGACCTCTCTCGTATTTGGTTGATTCTAAGGAAATGTTTGATGTCACATGCTAGAAACAAGCTTGAATCAAGGAATGTACCATTAAAAACTTCCATTGGTTTTGAAAATTGATGGTTTTTCCTAACAAGTTCATATTGAATTAGACATGATATGCTGGTAATGAGGTTGACATAGACAATTTGAAATGACTTATACGTAAATTTGGATGGTCATTAGTAACTATTTCTGTCAAGTGATTTATTTGGAAGCTTGCAATATTATAATGGGTTGGGATTTCCAACTCTTCTTGTGTGATATCACCAAAATATTGTCTAACATTATCAAACATTTTGCAGTAAATTATAAAAATCTCGCCTGATATAACACGGGTCCTCTATTGCATTATTAACATCTTACGTGGTATTATCAAAATCATCACACAAACACACAAAGACATCCCCAAGAATTTTAATTCTTGAAATACTTGGAATGATGCTTAAAAAAGAGGTGTTAGCAAATCCAATATTACGTTGGTGTATTGGCTGCCACAGTATCTATGTCTCAAAAAAAAAGGTGTTAGCAACTCAATTAGTACACCAGTGTATGGGCTGCCACAGTATCTATGTCTCAAAAGACCAAATATGAGGGATGTCACAGAGCATGAATAATCACGCAACATCAGATAACATGTCTTTCTTGAAAATCTTGTTTTTTATTAGTTTGGAATGAGAAATGAGTTGTAAATGTGTGCTGGTCCTTTTTTCTGGTTAAAGGAGAACAAATTATTTTTGTGTGTTTGTTTGTTTGTAATCACTAGTGTGAGAGTCTAGTTAAATTGAATTAGGCGAAAAAAAATTGATGACTTGCTACTTTAGATTGTTTGGAAAGTTTAGACTAGGTTACATTAAGTTAACCGATTTTAAGTTAGGTTCTCTTAGGTCAGGTTTGCGTGGCCAGCCACGCTAACCTAGGCTGGAATCCTTATAAAAATCACAACCTATTGTCATATGGCACCCTTCCAAACAAAAATCACTTGACAGAACCGGTTACTAATAACAAGTAAAATTTACTTAGAAATAATTTCAAATTACCTATGTGAACTTCATTATCAGCCCCTATGTCTAATTTTAATATGAACCTATTAGAATAAAACTTTGGTTTTCAGAATCACTGCATGTTTCTAAGAACACACTCATGGATTGAAGCTTGTGTAGCTATTCTCTTCTCTTAGTTCTTAACCAGTAGAATAATCATTAATCCATTATTAGTCATGCACAATTTTGACTTTGATGTCACCTAGAGGCTCAATATGCCCTTTGACATAGGTATTATAGGGCCCATTGACTGTATCTGTTCGTGTACGATCAATGGTACTTATAAAGTCCAAACGCGTATTTTTTCATCGATTCTTCTTTATATTCCCTGGTACTATTATCTACAGATTCCCTTTTTATTTTCCTTCGATTCAATTGTCTATTACGATACCATTTTGTCACATAGACAAAACATAGTCTGTGATATTGGTAGAGGAGTACCCTTGTCTTTTTTTGAGCTTACGTTGAATGATAATACCCGAAAGCTGGTGACAGGGTTTATCACCAGGTAACATGCTACCATAAGCACTAGCAAAAAGTTGCTCCTCATCATCAACTATTATTTTTATATCTGCATTCTCTTTGAGTGTTATTGTCTCTGAAAATGGTACTCTCGCATATACACTATTAGTATTGTTGATTTTTTCTATATTCTAAAGGAATTTCATCTCTCTTTAATCTCTCACTCTCATGACAATGTTCGCATACGTTTCTAATTGTGTCACCAATTTTGCTTGTTTCATAGTTTAAATATTTGTCTTTATCAGCATTCAACGCGAAGATATCTTTATCATGTACCAATCTTTCTTGGAATATTTCATCTTCAATTGTTAATGTATGATGTAAGAGTTTATCCTTCCAATTTACAAAATACTAATTGAAAACATACAATAAGCTAGGCAGTATCGATGACCAACCATAATGTACCACAGGGGCAGCCGCAAACAAGGACAAATTTTAACTCCCAAAAAATTCAACCCCCACAAAAATTCTAATTCCAAACAAATTCGGAGTCCAAAAAATTATGCGTCCAAAAAAGGGGGCAGGGACGTCTTTTTGTGTTTCTGTTTCTGACTTTGTGTTTTTTGTCCCAAAAACGAAACAACTTAGAAACAATTATGAAATTTTTTCCAAGACAGTGGAATTCAATTCAGTTGATATTTTTGTGTGTACATTTTCTCTCTCTCACTGTGTTTTTGTGACTGAGGGTCTGTTTGCCTCTCTCTCTCTCTCTCTCTCTCTCTCTCTCTCTCTCTCTCTCTCTCTCTCTCTCTCTCTCTCTCTCTCTCTCTCTTTCTCTCTTTGTGTCTGAGTGGGTGTTTGCTTTTTTATGTGGTAGTCTCATTTGTGCCCTGTGCTTGGTCATTTATAGTATTCGGTTGATTGTATACTTTCGATTAATACTAATTGTGCAGTGGAGTTATATAATAAAGTATTTTGAATGACTAGGTATCATTTAGTTGCAGAAATGACAAACAAGCTATAGAATGTACCATCATAAAAATCTTAACTGGAAAAATGCAGTGCTCTTAAACGAGAGGCAGTTAGACTAAGGACACTTAATGGAATGTGATCAAAGAATTTCATAGATACTAAAAAACTTTGAAAAGCAAGGTTCTTTTTATTGGCCACATTAACCAGGTTCAGCGTGCTTTTTTGCGTAGCTGTGGTTGGATACTGATATGATGGTGATGCACAAATATATTAGCATAAAAGACACTTTGAAACATGTACTTTTGTTCTAGGGGTTGAAGTGGGAACCATTCCAGTGAAACCTCCTGTTTTAACCGGAGGCTGACATGTCTGAGCGATACATTGGATCAAGAAGCTATAGTTAAGGCCATAATAATTTCTGTCTGCAACAGAATCAAAAATCCTTAAGGTTTGCCTAAAGGGCTAAGCTCGCAAACTACCCAAAGGCAGTTCTTAAGCGCTTTTTAGTTTTTCATATTGCTCATTAAGATTCCCTGAAATTCCAAGTTGAAAAACATTTCTTGGATTGAATTCAATAGTTCAAGAATGCCTAGTAGGGAGGGGTGATTTTTAACCCAAAGATGATGTATGATATACAAACACATAGAACATAGTGCCAATATAAATTCAGTGGGTGTGGTTCGACGTATTAATAAGATATTACGCATTTCATTTAATTTTTAATTCATAAGGGGACATGTCAGGTTGTTCTACTCAAGCCCAGAAAACACCCTGAAATTCTGGGCTTTGAAGTGATTATAGATTTGGTAACCTTTAAAAAGGCCGTTGGGCAGGCATGGGGGAATGGGAGTGTTATAAACATTTAGCATTCATTACCTAATTGTTGTGGTTCCCATCTATATCAATGGTTTCGTTCTTCTTCTTCCTGGTATATCTTATACATTTATCACGAGAAGAAATTTGTGTAGGACCTCATTTGCTAAGAAATCTTATCTCATCCTCAGAGGTATGCATTCTAAATGGATATGCGAGACATTTGATATCTTCCAAAATGAACATGGGAATATTTGACATGCATTTTTCAATTAAAAGTGTACCATTGGGTACATCGCCCTGTACATTTAGGGCTACCACTAAAAAAAATACATATTTTGACTTCCTCTTGAACTGTATTTAAGTCCTTCCCATCTTCATAGAACCGCTCGGTCAAGGAATCCCAGTCTCCTCATATGCCGTAATGTTGTTGTCCACAAGTTTCCATTTTACATAAGCATATTATTGTTGACATGTCAGTGATAGCATGACATTTCACTTATTCAGCAATAAGAATAGACAATCGAAAATTACTTCACTCGAGGGCTTCTTTAAACCAATTTATTCACAGTAAAAAAAAAATTGTTGAAACTTTTATGATGCATTGATCAAATTCAGTTTATCATTTGATAGTAAACTTCGTTTATCATACATCATGTCACATTAAGGTCGCTTCAATAACTTAATAAAATACTTGGTAAATGAAACCCTAATAATGGCATTGTTTCATAAAAAACATCTGGCATACATTTCCAAGAATTTTCTTATTGCCCTGGAAATTGAGATAACACAGTATGTGTGCTTGTATGGATGAACAGTTTCATCGACAATATATTGTTTCCGGAAAACGGTTAATACTCTCCTTACAATTTTTTGCTGGATTCATGGATTAACAACTCCAATAGCCCATTGGTATATGTGTGGGCTCGGACTAATAGGGTATGTTTGCGCTTAGGCCTGTTGAAGGGATACTACTAATAAGCCGATTCCTTTGATACATCTATTGGTAACAAAATTCTGTTTTTAAAGTTTTGTTTACAACTGAGCTGGGTCACTCCTTACTTAAATCTTACAACGTAACGAACTTACAGATCATTGCCAGAAACTCTTTGATTATGTCCTAACCTATTAATCTTTTCTGGGCAATAGTCTAAAAGTGCGTTTAAATTAGGCAGATTGTACCAATTTGCCAATTCTGCAGCATTTGTATTGAAATCGGGTTTGAAGACTGGCTTTGCGACTTCGCAGAGATTGTCAAAAGGATATCTGCTTTTATCTCTCGATTTCTCCAGGTTTTATGCCTTTAAAATACCTTTGACACAAAAGTACTATGTTGTTCGTTGATTTTAACCATACACTTTCTATTACAAAAGCGGATAATTTAAATTCAAGTACATATTTTGATTAGAAACACTAATTTGTTCATTAGATTCAATTACTAGTGCTATGTATGTGTTTTTCATTTAACTAAATTCATCATACAGATAAGAGCAGTAATATTCCAAGCTTACGTGTTCCGTATTCCGTGGCTCCTTTTAAAAAAAAAGTTGGTATGAATCTTCATTCTGATTTCTGCATGATGAATTACGGTTGAATCTTGAAAATATTGAGACTCACCAAAACAACAATAAATTATTAGTTTGTATTCGTACGCAATTTCGTTTCAAACAGTTTGTGGTGTAAGTAAGGGCACAATACGGCTCAAAAGCAATTGAAACTCTAAAAACAAAATCTTTATAAAAGAGACAGCAGAAGAATTGAACTTTGATACTTATTCAAAATATATAAAGTCAATCAAGTCCAATGTTACCCATCAAAAATTACGAGCCAAAGAAAATTTGCTGAGTTTTTGAAAAAGGAGGAAAACACACCCAAAATGAAAGTAAAACAGTTAAAAATAGGGATGATACCTTTTTATTGACAGTGAATAGATATAAAATTATTTAACTGGATATTTCGAACACATATACAGTGTTCATCATAAGCAGTAAAACAGAAGTTTTACTGCTGATGATGAACACTGTATATGTGTTCGAAATATCCAGTTAAATAGTTTAAAATCTATTCAATGTCAATAAAAAGGTATCATCCCTATTTTGAACTGTTTTACTTTCGTCATGGAAAGGCAGTGTGGTCTTCGAAGTTATCTATAACACACCCAAAACATCTGTGATTGTAATAAAAATCACACTATTAGATTTAGGGAATCAGGGAATCTTACTGTAAAGGTTTTAAGCTCATATTTACAACTAAATAAAAAAAACAAGTTTTTTTTAAAATGAGAGTAAGGAGCGACATTAAAACTTAAAACGAGCAGAAATTACTCCGTATATGGGTTGTCCCCTCCTCAACGCCTCGCTCTTTACGCTAAAGCTTTTATTTGTTTAAAAAATGTAATTGTGGCAAAGAGTCAAACTTTAGCGTAAAGAGCGAGGAATTGCGGAGGGGACAACCCATTGCATATACGGAGTAATTTCTGTTCGTTTTAAGTTTTAATGTTGTTTCTTACTTTCATTTAAAAAACTTGTTTTTTTTTTTATTTAATTTCTGGACGTTTTTTAATTAATGCATGTTTTGATCTTGGCTTTCCGCACATAAATAATTCAAACGAAATTTGCATATTAATTTTTTTGGGCTAAATGGCTTTTTCATAGTTTTCATCGGAAGATTTTGAGAAAAAAGGAGCGAGGAAGGAGACCTAGTTGTCTTCCATTTTTTTGTTACTTCAAAAGGCAACTATAACTTATAATTTTTTATGAACGTTTATATAAGCAAAAAATATACGAAACTTACGAATTAAATTACGTAGCGAACTTCTGTATTCGTATGTTTTTATTGCGTATATGAGGGGGCTCACCCCTTGTCGATTACTCGCATTTTACATTAAAGCTTAAATTTTGTCACAATTCCGAAAGAATGGCACCTGAATCACAAAGGCCGTAGAATAAATAGTTAAAATTACTAAAAATACTTTAGCGTAAAGAGCGAGGTATTACGAGGAGGTAAACCCCTCATTTGCGTAATAATTTCTGTTCGTTTTAAGTTACTCTTTCTCTTAACTCTACATTTTAAAACAGTAAAAAAAACTTTAGCGTAAAGAGCGGGGCGTTGAGGAGGAAAAGCCCCTTTCATATACTGAGTAATTTCTGTTCGTTTTAAGTTTTAATGTCGCTCCTTGCTTTCATTTAAAAAAAAACGTGTTTTTTTTGTCTAATTTCTGGACGTTTTTGAATTAATGCATAATTTGATCTTGGCTCTCCGCACATAAATAATTAAAACGAAATTTGCATATTAATTTTTGGGGGCTAAATGGCTTTTTCGTAGTTTTAATCGGAAGATTTTGAGAAAAAAGAGCGTGGGAGGAGGCCTAGTTGCCCTCCAGTTTTTTGATTACTTTTAAAGGCAATTATAACTTATAATTTTTTACGAACGTTTTCATAAGTAAAATATATACGTAACTTACGAATTAAATTACGTAGCGAACTTCGATATTCGTATGTTTTTATTGCATATATGAGGGGCTCACTCTTCGTCGATACCTCACTCTTTAGATTAAAGCTTAAATTTTGACCCAATTCCTTAAGAATGACCCCTGAATCACAAAGGCCGTAGAATAAATAGTTGAAATTACTAAAAATACTTTGGCGTAAAGAGCGATGCATTACGAGGAGGTAAACTCCTCATATGCGTAATAATTTCCGTTTGTTTTAAGTTTTAATGCTGCTTCTCACTTTCAGTTGAAAAAACTTCTCATATTTATTTTTCATTATTTTTTTAAAAAATGCTAGAAAATCCTGCGCCCCCTCCATTGAAAGCCTCTTCCCCTATGAGAAGCTCCTCCACGGAAAGATCCTCCACGGTAACCCTCCCCCGTCAATTTTCCCCCTCCAAACCAAAAAATACCCATGAAAAAGTCTGTACACTTCCCAGTAACCATTACTATATGTAAACACAGGTAGAAGTTTGTAACTTGCAGCCCCTCCCACGGGGACTGCGGGGGAGTAAGTCGTCCCCAAAGACATAGTTATTAGGTTTTTCGACTATGGTGAATAATATGGCTATCTCAGAATTTTGATCCGGTGACTTTGCGGAAAAAATGAGCGTAGGAGGGGGCCTAGGTGCCCTCCAATTTTTGGTTACTTAAAAAGGGCACTAGAACTGTTAATTTCCGTAGAATGGACCCTTTCACGACATTCTAGGACCACTGAGTCGATACGATCACCCCTGGGAAAAAGAAAAAACAAATAAACACGCATCCGTGATTTGTCTTCTGGCGAAAAATAAAAAGTTCCACATTTTTGTAGATAGGGGCTTGAAACTTCTACAAAAGGTTCTCTGATATGCTGAATCTGGTGGTGTGTTTTTCGTTAAAATAATCTGACTTTTAGGGGGTGTTTTTCCCTGTTTTCTAAAACGAGGCAAATTTTCTCAGGCTCGTAACTTTTGATGGGTAAGACTTATCTTGATGAAACTCTTATATTTAAAATCAGCATTAAAATGCCATTCTTTTGATGTAACTATTGGTACCAAAATTCCATTTTCTAGAGTTTCGGTTACTATTGAGCCGGGTTGCTCCTTACTACAGTTCGTTACAACGAACTGTTTGAAAATCTGGGATTTTACATTTTTTTTCTCAGAAGAAAGATCATGGATGAGTGTTTATATGTTGTTTTTGTTGTTTTTTTTCTCAGGTGTGATTATATTGAACCAGTGATCCTAGAAGATCGGGTGAGGGCTCACTTGATAGGAAATCAAGAGTTTTAGTGTCCTTTTTAAGTGACCAAGAATATCGGAGGGAAGCTAGCCCCCCTCCCACGCTGCATTTTCCCCCAAAGTTAACCAATAAAAGTTTTAGATATCCATCTTATTAAGAATAGTCGAAAAATATAATGACTATGTATTTGAGAAAGACTTGACCCCCCATAGCCCCTGGGGAAGGGCTGCAAGCTATAACTTTGCCTATTGTTTACATAAAGTATTACTTATTGAGAAGCATACAGACATTTTCCTAAAGGGGGGATTTTTATGGAAGGGGTCTAAATGGATGGATCTGTCCGTATATTTCTAAGTATATGAGGGGGGTCGCCCCTACTGAATGCCTCGCTCTTTACTCATAATTTTTATCGCATTAAAAAGCTAAAAATTCTAATTCACGGCCTTTGAGTATCAGGAGTCATTCTTAAATAATTGGAACAAATTGTCAAACTTTAGCGTAAAGAGCGAGACATTGAGGAGGGGGCAATCCCTCTCATATGCATAATAATTTCTGTTCTTTTTTTAATGTTGCTCCTTACTTTCAGTTGAAAATCTTGTTTTTCTTAACGTAATTAGCCACAAGCACCACTAAAATATTACTCTTTCATTATTTTAAACTTCCATTCAGCCTCTCCAGGCAGTTCAACTTATGCTATAAGAGCTTTGATATATAATTATGAATTAATTAAATATTGAATCTGATTAATTCTTTAAACACTAACGTATTTAATTGACTAACGTCTTTAAATATTAGAGACAATGGCTCATTTACATTCGAGTCACGAAGAAATCTAGCCAAGCGCACAAAGGGGCTAACAATATACAAAAATCTGGCACGCTCAATTTTTCAATGCCGTGAAGAGCCATGTCTCTGCATTTTTTTGGATTTTTTTTTGGATTTTTCTGCCTTTCATAGTACCTTTATTGTGTACTAGTCTGTATTCTTCAGGTTTTTTATGTTGATATACTAAATATTTATTTAACCAGAGGGGGGCAAATTGAGTGAAGACAGGGAGATAAAAAAGTTGTTCAATTTTTTCTGAAAATGGAAATAGAAGACAAATCTACAAAAATCTTAGAGCATTTTCCTTTAAAATCTAAACGAAAGCCTTTCCTGCCCTCTAACTGGTCCTCTCTTATTCAACTTATCCAAACAATTGAATTTACTCTGATGAAGCTTCTGAAATGTGTCAAATCAAAGTTTGGTTAACATGTAACAAGCTTAATCAAAGCATTAGGAATTGATTGTTTTAATATAATCAGTCATAGAATACTTTTTCTACAAAGATGTTTTTCAAAAGAACGTAGAGCTGCATGAAACCAAAGATGAGTAGAAATAAAGTCCCATAGTTTTTCAAGCTTAGAATGAAACTCACAAACGAATAGAAATTACATAAGCTAACCAAATCGAACTCGAATCAAGTAGAAATTTTGGAGCAAAGCATTATAAATTAATCATTTTAATAAAATATTCTTAAACAACAATAGTCAAACTGTGTGTGTAAAGTTTCTGTCAGCTTCACCAAACAGTTCAATTTATGCAAAGTGATATTAATGAATCCTAAATCAAGCTTTAGAAATTAGTGAGATTAAGGAAGTGTTCATGAAAAACAACATCTTTTATTTGATTCTAAGATTCAAAGATACTATATATTGCTAGAATAAAGCTAGAAAAAATAAAATATAAATAAAAAGATCCATGTCATTAAAGTTTTTAATTTTAAACTACGTTGGATTTTTTTTTAAACCACAGCCCACAACTAAAATCCTTTATGGGCAATTATAACAAATCAAAGATAACACAGACTTTAAACACCTACCATTAAATCCGACTTGAAAAAGTAAATTATTCCCATCTTCCTCATCCCAATAAATTTTCATAACTTGTTAAAAAATCCGTTCGTTCCTTGATTTTAGAACACTAACCCCGCCCCCTTAGTCCAATATACTCCTTGTAAAAATCTAGAAAATTAATCCCATCATACTCCCCATCTCCGCACGTAGAGTAAAAATAAGGACCTACAGATGCTGAGAGTTATTTATCACAATTAAATAAATTTGATTAAATTGTGATCAAATTCTGAATTTCAAATTTCAAATTCAATTTTAGAAAAATTCCCTTTAGTTTTTCATTTCCATTTACTTTTTAGATTAATTTTTAATTTCTTGATTTCAAACCTATCTTAAGCTAGCAAAATTTAATTCAAATTACATTTATCGTTCTTCCGATGTAATTTCACTGACATTTGAGGTTTTTTAATATAATTTCTTGGTTTGACCTAAGAAATGCACTAACTCAAAAGACGGTATGTTACAAATTATTGTTTTTACACTATAATAAGAAAAACTATTAGACATATTTTGAACTTTTCGGTTGTTATTGACAAATTATTTGTACATGGACTATTTTTATCTACCCTCCAAAATATTTAATATCAAAAGTTAACGCTTCAATAATTTCTACATTTTTTTTCAAGGTAATTCTATATCCTAACGAGTTCTGATAAAATCAAAATTTCTAGTCATCTTAAGACCGAAGTGAGGAATAGCAACAGGGATTTAAGCTATAGATCGAACACATTCTTTTTTTATAAGGTGAAGCATAAACACCCATCTGACAAAAAGTACCAAATAATATCTTTTGGATTGCCGGGGTCGATCTTCCCACATTCAATTTCACCAGCATTAAGTTTAATATTTTATGATTTTAAAATTTTTTTTCGCTCCAGCAAAGAACACACTCTATTCAACAAATAAAGATAGATGGCTCGCATCTAAGATAGTTTTTTTTTCCTTGCTACTCTACACCAATAGAGTCCCATTTTAGGATAATACTAATAATAATAATGAATTGATGCCCGATAATGCAAAAAAGAAGAAGCATGTGGAGTAAGAATAAGGAGAAAAGAAAAACAGAAAACAACACAAAAAAAAGTTATTGCGTCAGCTTAACTCACGCAATAAATGAAAAGGTAAAAATACCCACAGGTTTCAAATTGCTCTTTTAGCTGCTGTATATTCAGAAGATGGTGTTATTTCCATTGGATCTACCATGTAGTAGACGTTCAAGGCGTAAGTGTTACTCTTTCGAAGTGAATGTCCTAGCAATCACTTCAAACGTATGCAATTAGCCGACCGAAGTTTACATCTATCGGTTTAGAGTAACCAAACCCACAAAGCTGATATGTAAATAAGGTGAGAAAGGGCTACTGCTGAATATGATTATGCCATTCTGAAGCATAGGGGCTCTAAAAAGCGGATGAAGATTTGCTTGCTTTTTACAAAGAAATTGCATGCGGATTGTTCTGGATAGCCAGCGGAGTGACTATGTTTCAAACAGTAGGCTGGAGGAACGGTGCGGTTCAATGCCACTTTCTAAGGCTATAATAAGAGAAAGATTAATATGGAAGGGTACGTTCTGTGGATGAAGGATGATAGACTGCCAAAGATAGTCCTTTACGGCCAACCAACGTGCGTGGTTGGGGTGGAATGATTTCATAAAGAAAGATTTAAGGGAAATGGGAGCCTCCTGGGAGGATGTAAAGTGGGAGGCTTTGAATACATTGGGACGGAAGAGGAGCATACGAAGCTGTGGTGGCCTCAAGTGGCTTGATGCTGCATTGCGTTGTTAGTAGTAGTAGTAGCATTAGCAGTAATATATTTCTATTCTACTAGAAAGAAGTTTTACCGTCCAAGTTGGTGAGGAATCATCTCGTATTCTTCCTTTAGAAAATATAGGGGTATCACAAGGGTCTGTATTGGGGCCGTTACTTTTTTTATATGCATAAATGACCTTCCAAAATGCTTGCCTTCGGACTATGAATTATCAATATTGTTTCCGGATGACACAGCAATTAGTTTGAAGGTTGGCAACGAAGAGGACCCACAAATGGCCCTCAAAACTGTTGCTTTTCGTATAGATTCTTGGTTTCATACTAACCGACTAATACCTAGCCTAGAGAAGTCAGAAATTTCGGTTTTTGGAAGAAGTTTGAGAGCAGTAAAGCGTGTGTCATTTAAAACTATTAGTATTGGAACTTCCTCCATAAAAAGAGTGGATATATTTAGACATTTAGGTATCTACATTGACTCAACTCTGTCTTTTAAGGCGCATATTAAGAAACTCGAGGCAACAGTGTCCAGGAATCTCGGTTGTTTGCATAGAATAAAGTTCCTCTTTCTTTGCCAGATAAAATTACCAAATTTTTCGTCACGACTAGACTATATATGAACTTTTCAAGGGAAAATACAGAAAAACATAAGAAGTTTAAGCATTGTCAGAGTAGGAAACAAATTTATAAGGGTATTTTAAAAAACATTTCCTATCTTCTTGGGAAAGAAATGAATATCAGGAAAAACAACTCTTTTAGCTAAGACTACTTTTACATTTATCCAGAGTTGAGTGAGATCGCACATCTCACTCAACTCTGGGCATCTCACAACTCTGGGCGGGCATCTCACAGTGTCCACCATTTCTTCATTCAGTGAGAGTGCATTTAGTTTTGCTGGGTACTTTACGCAAAATCAGTTTTCACAAATGATTCCGAAGTCACTTGAAATCCAATTTTTTAACTGATAAATTTCAGTTTGTTAATATTTCCGCATATTTGGTCATTTTATGTATTTAGTCTTTTCTATTATAAATGTATGATTATATGTTAGCTTTACTCTTTAAACCTAAAGAAACTGAAAAAAATTGAAACATTTGTTAAAACGACCGTTTTTCTAAGTAAAGAGAAAGAGTCAGAGAAAAAGGTTTATTTAAAACAACTATCGTAGCTCATATAAAACATCAAATAAAAACATGTTATTATGGACTATTATATAATGACGTAAATAAAGGGACGAAAGAGTTCTGGTAGTGATTTGTCTGAGCATGCACAGGCACAAGTCTTATCTTCTGTCTCGTATGGCTGACTGTCGGGGCTCCTGTGAATAAAATAAGATCATTTCTATTTTTCGGTGAAATAAAATAAAAAGGAAAAACAGAAACAGATTTCCGTTTTTTCACCGTTTTGCTTTTGTGTCCATCTTTATTGCAATTTTACCCTTTCTATTTAGGCCAAAAACAAAAACAATTCCGATCCTTATTACCTGGAAAGTTTTTTTTTTTTTTTTAAACTAGCTTCTTAGCATTTTTAGATTCTCAGTCCACAAAATCCTCTCTGGGATAAAATAAATATTGTAAATGTCTTTTGATGTACATCTTCATGCTTTTTATCACGTTGTTTTTTTAGCCATGTTATGGCTGTGGCTCTCGCATTCCAGCAAATTCCATGACTGTGATGGCGCCTAAGTTTGGTGAATCAATTGGATGGCACCCAAGTTGCTTCAGTTGCACTGAGTGTGGTGAAATTCTAGTCGATTTGGCCTATTGTATTCATGAAGATCAAGTTTATTGTGAAAGACATTATGCAGAGCAACTTAAACCTAGGTGCTCAGCCTGTGATGAGGTAGGTCTTTATTTAAATCACTAATATGAGACAGAAAGTACCGTAATACATTATCCTAGACAAATACTGAAAATAACATAATATTATTCAATAATTCAATACTCTTAGAGCATTGAACATCCCTGAAAAAGGCTGATGCCACCTCTCACTCAGACTATCTGTCTTGGCTTTTTCTCCAACTTGCTAAAGCTTGATGGCAATCTAATTTTAATTCAACTATTCTATTATTCAATGCTCTTAGAGCATTTAAAGCTCTTTGTATGAGGAATAATTACATGAAACTATATCAAAGAATTATGATACTCCAAAAATAAGGTTGGTTTTGGATTTTAGAAGTCTGAAATCTTAAAAGTCAGTTCTGGTATATTTTAGCTTGTGTCAGTACGCCAGGAAAAAAGTGAATCAAGCCCTTTGCACAGATATAAAGTCCAAAAGGCGAATAATGCGTCTAAAATATAGTTATTACTGTAATTCAGTCTTTAAACATGACCAGTTTAAAAATAATAAAAGTTTAAACCAATTCCATAGGGGTTTACTTTATTTGTACTATGCCTTGTTACCATTTCACTTTTTAAAGTGAATTTAGCCATGAGGTTACAAGTTGGATATTCACCCTATTAAGGATGGTACTGATTCAACCTAACCATAACATGCATTAATCATCATTGTTTCGAACATTATTTTGCCATTTCACCTGAAAAAGTTGTGATTTTGTCATCTGTTTAACAGGTGAAATAGAGTGTATAGTCTGTACTTGTCTTCTAAAGTAGCCACAAAACTGTTTTCCGATTATGGAGCTGCTCTTTTGTATGAGAAAGTAAGAAAAATTACGCAAAGGCCTTTGATTGTGTAAGCAAACTACTTGGCAATCTTACGCCAAACGAAATTGGCGACTTAAAGTAGGTTTTACCGTCTCGTGAGTGGGTTTAATATGCTTATATTTCTAGAATGAAGGTTTTCTTAGTTCTTTGCTTTAAGTTCTCGCTTGAAATTATGTTTTTACAGCATTCCCACGTTTGTAGGTATAAGTATTATCGCCATCTACTTAAAACTTATATCCTAAAATAGACAACATGGTTCAAACTCTAAACGGAAAAGAAACTGAATCATTTCTTCAAGCATGAATTAATCTTTTTCAGTGAGGAATTAAACACACAAAAGCAGTATTTCTCTAAAATAAGGCAACTATAAACTAATAGCAAAAACAAAATGAATTTGAAAAAGAAAACAAAACCATAAACAAAAAACAAACAAATATGCAATATACGAGTTAAACTAGAATGCATAATCAATAACTGAAACGCTTAACTTGCAAAATCAAACTTATAAACAAATTATGGACATCTCTTTTATGTCATATAGCACTAAATTCAAAAGGAAATTATAATTATAATAAGTCAGATCAAACAGTTCGTGGCAACGAACTGTAGATACGAGCGACCCGGCTCAATAGTAAGCAAAACTCTAAAACACGGAATTTTTACACGAAAAGATACATAAAAAGAATCAGATTTTTATGCTGATTTTAAATATAGAAGTCTCATCAAATTTAATCTTTGTCATCAAAAGTTAAGAGCCTGAGAAAATAGACTTTATTCTTGAAAATAGGGGAAAACGTCCCCTAAAAGTGATAGAATCTTAACAAAAATCTCACCATAGCATTCAGCGTATCGGAACACCCTATGGCAAAACTTTCAAGCTCCCATATACAAAAATATGGAACTTCGTATTTTTTGCCGGAAGACCGATCACGGGTGCGTGTTTATTTGTTGTTTTTTTTTGTTTTTTTTCCAGAGGTCATCGTATCGACAAAGTGGTCCTAGAATGATGCAAGAGGGCTCATTCTAACGGAATAGAAAAGTTCTAGTGCCCTTTTTAATTGATCAAAAAATTAGAGTGCATCTAGGCCCCTTCCCACGCTCTTTTTACCCAAAGTCAACGAATCAAAATTTTGAGATAGCGATTTTGTTCAACATAGTCAAAAAAACCTTAATAACTATGTCTTTAGGGATGACTTACTCCCCCACAGTCCCCGGGGGAGGGGCTGCAAGTTACAAACTTTAACCAGTATTTACATTCAGTAATGGTTATTGGTAATTGTACAGACATTTCAGGTTTTTTTTGGCTTGGGGGAGGAGGTTGAGGGGAGGGGGCTGTGTGGGAGGATCTTTCGTTGGAGGAATATTTGATGGGGGAAGAAAAATTCAATGAAGGGGGTGCAGAATTCTCTAGCACTACTATAAAAAAAAACAATGAAAAAATAAACTTGAAAAAGCTTTTTCATCTGAAAGTAAGGAACAGCATTAAAAATTAAAACGAACAGAGACTATTACACATATGATGGTTTTTTTTTCCTTCTAAATACCTCGCTCTTTATGCTAAAGTATTTTTAGTAATTTCAACTATTTATTCTACGGCCTTTCTGATTCAGGGGTCATTCTTTAGGAAGTGGGACGAAATTTAAGCTTTAGTGTAAAGAGCAAGGCATTAACGAGGGGACAAACCCCCTCATATATATAATAAAAATATAAGAATATAGAAGTTCGGTGTGTAAGTTGATTTTTAAGTTACGTATATTTTTTACTAATAAAAACGTTCGTTAAAAATTAGAAGTTCTTGTTGCCTTTTTAAGTAACCTAAAAACGTTCAAAAACGTTCAGAAATTAAATAAAAAAAAAACTATTTTTTTAACTGAAAGTAAGGAGCAACATTAAAACTTAAAACGAACAGAAATTACTACGTGCATGAAAGGGGCTGTTCCCTTCTCAACGCCCCGCTCTTAACGCTAAAGTTTTTCACTGTTGTAATATAGTACAATTGAGAGAAAGAGTCAATTTCAAGGTAAAGAGTGGGGCGTTTTCCATGCAATGGGAAACAAAACGAAGTGAAATCTGTTTTTTTAACAAGCAGTTGAAGCTTTAATTTAATAAGGTTGAGAAGTTCCGACTACATTATGGTATCGCGGGGCTACTTGCGGCTCACTGACACGTACTATGGTGTCGTCCATTACATGTAATTGTTTTCGTGTGAAGGAAAACTTAAAGGATTTTATGGAGAAATAACTATTTTAAGACCATAAAAGAATAATTAAGCGTATTTTAAAAGTTATAAATGTGTATTTTATCACTTAAAATCATCTTTAATTTGAAATATTCGTGTTTTTACTGCAGTAATAAATAGTCTGATTTGATTAACAGTTTGATAAAAAATAAATTTAATATTAGAGGAAATACATCGTCATACACATACACGCAAACTAAAAAAGAAAATGAAGAGTAGCCGCCCTTTACTGATTATTTATGGGAAACCAAGCTAGAACAACCTGCCATGCGCACTAAACTAGGCAGATATATATAAACCTACATGTTAAAAATTGGCCCAGAGATATAAACCAAAGGGAATTAATAAAAAATAAAATATGTTCCAGAATTCAAGCGAGTTTTTACAATTTTATTATTGTCTTATATGATTAGATGGTACCATATTATTGACAGATATAATCATTTTTAAAATGATGTCGCCTGTTGGGAGCGAATTTTCACCCGGAAACGTAGCTGCTTGCTAGTTTGTTTTTTCGAAAGTTAATTACTTAAATATATTTTCATAAATACGACAGGAAATAGCATGACCAAAAAACCAAGACCAAAAATCGCCATTGTTAGCCATTAGAGCATCTGCAATTATTTCTTCAAGACTTTCCAAAAGCAACTGAAAAAAAAAGTCAAAATTATTTTCTTAATTTTTACATTCGAGCAGCTTTTAATTTTAAAAGTATTTAGACCCTGAAAAACAGGCTAAGTACTGTATCAACAGATTACTTTTAAAAATGTCTTAATTCTATGGATTATTCTCCAAAACCAACATTAATTTTGTTGTTGGTTATTGTTACTTTGAATCATGAATCAGTGGGTTTCTGCTCTTTGCAATTAAATTTTTAAAGTTTCCAGACATAAATATTCTTGATTCAATATTATTATTTGATTTAATGCATCCCATCAGCTCTCTAATTCTATTTTAAAAACTAACCTCTATGAAAGGTTTCACAAAACTATCTTTCTTCTTAATTTTCATATATTATTAGGACGTCAAAAATAAGTGAATTTCATGAAAATACAAAAATCTACTAAACAAAGTCTAAGAAGTAAATTTCTAACACAATTTCATTTGGTTTTCATAACAGAATCTGGAAACTACTCTTCAAATTTCCCTTCAAATTTCTCAAAACTCAAACAAATTAAAGCGGAAGAAACTTAATTTTATTCTTTAAAACCGAATTTCGATTTTTTTTCTTTCAGTAGGCTTACAACATGTTAAATATTCCGAGTGGAAAAAGTCTATTCTTTCAGAAACAAAATTTTGAATTTACTTCTTCCAAATCTGATCTTTAATCTCTTATCTCTTTTGTAAGTTGCTCTCACAATATTGCTTTCTTATTTACCCACGATTTTAAAGGGAAATTTGATCCATTTTCTTCAGAGCTAAGTTTTACTTTAGTTTTCATAATACCGAAGGGGCACCCAGGTTCCATCATTCACGGGCACCCACGCTCAAACGCACCCTCACTTAATACTGCTTTCGAGATGGCTAGGCCACGTTCTACGGATGAAGGATGACAGATTACCGAAGATTGTCCTTTTTGGCCAATCGTCTGGGGCTACACGGAAAGCAGGTCGTCCTTGTCTGGGTTGGGAGGATGTCATAAATAAAGATTTAAAGGAAATTGGAACTTCCTGGGAGGGTGTAAAGAGGGAGGATTTAAATAGATTAGGTTGGAGGAGGAGCGTGCGTAGCTGTGTTGGCCTCAGGCGGATTGGTGCTGCAGTCTCACTGCAGCAGATGCTGCAGTGAGTTATTAGTAGTAGTTGTAGTAGTATGTTCTAACAGAATACTAGAAAAAAATTTAATCCTACTCCCTTCGATGAAGTCTCAATTTCGTTGCGCTATAATATTCCTTTCTAAAATCCTAAAACAAATGCTTCCCTCTCCCTCATTACTAAACTTTAATTTCGCTCCAATCAATTCTAGTTCCTCTCGCCAATTTCTCCTAATATAAGTGCTCAATTAGTGGCTGGCAAGAACAGGTAGTTTCTCATGACAGTTTGTAATTGATTACAGACCTTGTAATTATGAAGCCCTAATTTTGGCTTTTTTCCATTGTTTTAAGACATATATCTCCAACAAACGTTGTTGATATACGTTTTCCGACGAAATATATAAATGATTTCATTACAAGAAGTTCCTGTTTTCTATCGTATAATTTCAAAGGAAAATATATACACGTTCAAAGGAAATCTAATCAAGTCAATATCTTTTTCGTTTTATTCAATATCCTTCATAGTCCATCGTTTTATTCAGTATTCCTTGTAGTCAATATCCTTTTCAATTTTTATTTTCAGTGTCTTGGAAAGTAACTGGCCTTGCTATTTAGACTTTGCAATTACACAGAACTCATTTTGAAAAAAAGTTCTTATAATTTAGGGGGTGGGGCTACACAAAAAAGAATTGGCTGATTAAATGAAAAACACTGGGAACTCTATGGAAAATCTCAAGGTTTTAGGGTGGGGCTAGTATGGTCCTGAAAGTTCTTCATGCATAGGTATTTTATTCAATCTAGACTCCAGAGTGACACATATGTTTGTAGTAAGATTCTGTGAATTTTAAATGACAATTTATTCAGTTTTGATTTCATAATTTGTGTTAATTCGTCAGTCTCTATTTTAAAAGGCTAATCTATATGTCAATCATGTAGCAGTGTTTCTATAATAAGCCTTAGTATATCTAAAATATGCACATGTAATATATAAATTAGACAAAAAGACTTTTTACAAAGCCTGTAGAAGTTTTATTTCCTTTGTTTGGCATGCAAAATAAATTAGACTTTACTTTAATCAACATTAAAACAGTAATTTTGGAGTAGAAATAAAAATATACATTCTAAAATTCCCGGCTAATTTGCCGGGAAATTTTTTTACAAAAAGTGTCGAACTTGCTACCTTGTTTTGCTGGTGATGATAATGCAGCGAAGTGTAAGTTTCTACTGATAAATGTCACTTCTAATGTGGTAATTATGGATGTATCAGCTTTGTTTCTATGGCAAGCAAATTACTTACTATGATTATACTTCATAGACTTAGAAATGCTCTAGTAAAGTCTTAAGGGGAGAGCATTGTGGTTTCATAAGAGGAATAGGAAGTGTCGACCAAATTTTAACTATGGAGTGAGTCGTTAGACCACTTTAGTACTTAGTTTTATAGATAATTAGCAAGCGTTTAGAAGAACTTTAGCATAGGCCCTATTATTATATGGTTTACCAGATGATCATATTAAAGTGATTGGTACTATCTACAAGAATAATATCCTTGCGGTTTAGGTAGGAAATGAATTCAGTGGATGGTTTCGTATTGAATCGTGATGTCATTTGTGTAAATCGTTTTGATGGACTTTAATAATAATTTATTTTTGACCCGCTACAAAAATCAAAGCGGAGTATCAATAAAAGAAACAAAACAAACACTACACAAAACAGAAAAAACAAGAAACTAAAGCAAACGAGTAAGGCCTCCGTGGGCGGGCAGAAAATAAATAATTAGACTGGGGTATTTAGCCAGCAAGCTCTGTGAGCTTCGACCCAATATCCGGGAAACTATAAATAGATATGAGGCTCCTATTCCTATACCATGGAGGCAGATACAATAGAAAACGGGAAAACTGGAAATAATAAGAACGAATTGAACTGATATCTTTTTTATAAAAAATAGGGTAAATACCAGAAAGAAACAAAACCGAATGATCTGTAAAAACCGAATATAATTTAGGAAGAGACTTTCTATTGTATCTTCCTCGGTTAGCAACAATTTTAGAGTAACTTAATTGGATTTTCTTCTTGCAATCAGCAAAGGCTAACCGACAAAGGCTATGGAAGAGCATTGAAACAAATAAGAACCTAAAACTCTTCTAGACAAGAGTTCCCATATATATATATATATATATATATATATATATATATATATATATATATATATATATATATATATATATATATATATATATATATATATATATATATATATATATATATATATATATATATATATATATATATAAAGTATAGCTGAGGCAAAAACACAATTCTCCTACACTTCAATTATACAGAGGACTTGAGCATCTTAGATAAAAATGTGAGTGAAAAAAAAATTGGATGCTTTGTGAATTCTGGGTGCAAAAATATACATGCAGGTGTGATTGAACATGTTTGTCCAGTTGATTCACTTTTGAGAGGTGCGAAGCAGACAGTTTTGTTGTTTTTTCCTGATGTTTAAATTTGTCAGATACGACATTTAGGCGTAACTACAACGATTTGTTAAGATTGAACTTGTCAGGTTTTACAAGACACAGCCGTTGAAATTAAGGAGCTAGATATACCTGTTCAAAAAGAAGTACCTTGAAGTTTTAGCCCTGCTCACTAGGCCTAATTTTGGCAGTTAACTCAAACCATTTATGATTAAAGATTCCGTATTTAGCTTAAAACGTCAGAGCGCTTGCAATATCCCATTAGTACCTATTTGAAAATAATAGAGTATAATAGTAAATACTCAATACAGCTTCAATCCACCTGAGTCAAATTCAGTTGATCAAGTTCCTCTTTAGCCCCAATCTATTCAAAACTTTGAATCTTACGCCCTTCTTGCCCCCTTAATTTTTTAAAGACCCCTTCTCACCTCAGTCAGATACGATTGGCTCTTCGTTTTGCCTCAGATGGATTACCAAAGAGGACCATCTTTGGCAATGCCTCATTCGTAAAAAGTGTCATAACCATCTTGACCTATCTTTCATCATAGCCGCATTAAGCGACTATCAAACCACATGTTTCCTATAGACTGTTCTTTGACATTTTGTCAGTCAAAAAGGCTATTAAAACTATCAGTGGACAATTTATTTAAAAGCAAAAGTAATATTCAGGTCTCATATATATCCGAAACCTGAAGAATGAGGGCAATGATATAACCTTGAACCTTATAATCTATTTACATCTAAACTTGATATTTAAAAAGTGAATTATTCTGAAACGTTAAAATATTCTGTGTTGATAGCGAAAGTAGATTCCTATAGCGTCTGAGGATATTAGTCAGTATAGATGGTGTTACTTCGGATGCTGGCCCAAAAACCAAATACTATCTTCTTCTGTGTTCTTTAAATTTGGTCGAATTTTTCGTTCCAACCAAAATTATTCTGAAGTATCCCTAAAACTTCCAACCAAAATTATTTTCCCAGAAAAGGTTTCTTCAACAAAAACGAAACGTTTTTGCGAACTATCCCCTATGTTTCTTGCGAAGATATAAAATTGGGTAATTTATGTTAGGCTATCTGATGGAACTACATTCCTGAATTTGTTAAAATAGCTGTAAAACTATAATCACTATATTTAAAACAGGATATAAAATGTTTGTAAAAAAGTACATGGAACATTATTGTATATGGTAAACGTACGTGTCTACAGTTTTGTAAGAAATGGTCCTGTTCAAATGGGGGCCCAAAACTAAACGTTTTCCTCGATGTTTTCTTTGTCTTCTTAAATTTGGTATGTATTTGTTTAAATTGCTTACACCATCAAAAAACACATTTTGAATTATTTTGAGTAAAAAAACGAGTATGGAAAAATTTTAAAAGGAGACGTGAAAAAGGTAAAAAAGGAGGGTGTTCTGTGAAAAATGTAAGTGTTTTGGAATTTCTTCACCGAAGCTCTCGTGACGTGGTGTAGGCCTATCCAGACAAACCTTCTTTTGCTTTTATGTCTGAAATGTCAGCACATCGCTTCTGAAAAATATTCCCACATTTTGTTTCCAAATAGCCAAGATAATATTTCTAAAGCTGGCACTAAAACTGGCACATCAAAAAGTTGGCACTGAAGCTAGCTGTTGCTATTATTTTGCCAATTTATTTGAAAGTTTCTATAAATTCGAGGTTTCCTGACCGATCTTTAGTATCCTTAAAAATATTTGCTTCTTGTGTTTACAAATAGCTAATATACAATTTCAAAACTTTGCTTAAACTCTGGCACAGAAATTACAGTTTTCTAGTCTTTTGCCAAATTTTTTAGAATCTTTGGAATTTTTTGGAATTCGAAATGCTGTATCTTCACAGAATTACTTCTTTTTGCTGAGTTGTTTAGGTCATTTATTTCGCTTCAATCGTTTTTTTTTACTTGAAATACTTTACTTTTATTTCTTACGGAGGTCGGGGCGTGACTTTTTAGGTTTCATTACAGTTGACCAAGTTCCAAAAGAGGTACGCGGAGAAATCTGGGAAATTTAAGCAAGAAGAGCGTGCGAATGCACAGGACAGCTGGCCCTAACCTCCAATTTACTTCTGGATCAAGATTAATATAATCAAAATTAATGCAGGGACTTTCATGTCTAACGCGCACATTTTATACCTTTATAACCGGTATTTTACTGTTGTTTCAGCTATACGTCAAATGTGACTATAGATATAGTTGTTTCTGAAGCGCTTGATTTTTTAGATCAGAACCAGACACCGAATTCTATTAATCCACCAAATATGGGCTAAAATACATTAAAGAAGGCGAGATGATTCAGTTTCCTTCTGGAAAAAATATAAGGCTGGGCTATCTTAGCTTTAAGTAGACTAGACGATTTGCTATAACTTCACAATTTATATATTGACAATATTATGTCTTTGTACAAAAAATTGTACAATATTATGTCTTTGTACAATATTATGTACAAAGAAAAACTACGCGTTATGTACAATTAAAAATTATTTACTGCATAAAGACGTCTGACACTTAAGAAAGATAAATGAATTATTTCGGGGGGGGGGTGTATAGTTTTTAATTACAGAAGGAAACCCTTCGGACAAATCTTGAAAGGGTTAGGGTTTCAACTATCCTTTTATTTCCTGTAGGCATGTTTAAAATGAATATATTTTATCAGCTATTGTGATTGCTTTTGCAGTTCTTTTATTTATTAATTTTTATATACTTGTTTTTTTTGCAAATTCTGATATACAGTAAATAAATGGAAAATACAAATAAACAAACTAAAAATAATAGAAAGTTGTATTTATATTTTGACCGTTTGTGGCTCTGCTTGGTTTTTCTTTATTTTCTTCATACAAATGCCAAGAAATAAAAGTTTATGGCCTCAGTCTGAAGAACTTAAACTTCTTGTTTCCTTTCCTTGCTTAATGGGATTACATAAAAAAAACAACTAGTTTTTTTAACTGAAAGTAAGGAGCGACATTAAAACTTAAAACGAACAGAAATTACTCCGTATATGAAATGGGTTGTCCCCTCCGCAATCCCTCGCTCTTTACGATAAAGCTTTTAATTTTTTTAAAAAGCAGAATCAAACAGTTCGTGGTAACGAACTGCAGTAAGGAGCGACCCGGCTCAATAGTAACCAAAACTCTAGAAAATTGAATTTTGATATCAATAGCTACATCAAAAGAATCGCATTTTAATGCTGATTTTAAATATATAAGTTTCATCAAGTTTAGTCTTACCCATCAAAAGTTACGAGCCTGAGAAAATTTGCCTTATTTAGGAAAATAGGGGGGACACCCCCTAAAAGTCGTAGGAAATTAACGAAAATGACACCATCAGATTCAGCGTATCAGATAAACCTACTGTAGAAGTTTCAAGCTCCTATCTACAAACATGTGGTATTTTGTATTTTTTGCCAGAAGACAAATCACGGGTGCGTGTTTATTTGTTTGTTTGTTTTTTTTTTCTTTTTTTCTTTTCCACAGGGGTCATCGTATCGACAAGTGGTCCTAGAATGTCGCAAGAGGGCTCATTCTAACGGAAATGAAAAGTTCTTGTGCCCTTTTTAAGCGACCAAAAAAATTGGAGGCCATCTAGGCCCCCTCCCACGCTCATTTTTTTTCCCACAGTCAACGGATCAAAATTTTGAGATAGCCATTTTGTTCAGCATAGTCGAAAACCATAATAACTATGTCTTTGGGGATGACTTACTCCCCCACAATCCCTGGGGGAGGGGCTGCAAGTTACAAACTTTGACCAGTGTTTACATATAGTAATGGTTATTGGGAAGTGTACAGACGTTTTCAGGGGGATTTTGTTTGGGGGTGGGGCTGAGGAGAGGGGGCTATGCTGGAGGATCTTTCCTTGGAGGAATCTGTCATGGGGGAAGAAAAATTCAATGACAAGGGCGCAGGATTCTCTAGCATTACTATAAGAAAACAATGAAAAATAAACATGAAAACGTTTTTTCAAATGAAAGGAAGAAGTAGCATTGAAACTTAAAACGAACAGAGATTATTACGCATATGAGGGGTTTTAAAAATACTTTAGCATAAAGAGCGAGGTATTTAGGAGGAGATAAATACCTTGCTCTTTATGCTAAAGTATTTTTAGTAATTTCAACTATTTATTCTACGGCATTTCTGATTCAGGGGTCATTCTCAAAGAATTGGGACAAAACTTAGGATTTAGTGTAAAGAGCTAGGTATTAACGAGGGTACAAACCCCCTTGTATACATAATAAAAATATAAGGTTATGAAAGTTTGTTACGTAAGTTAATTCTTAAGTTACGTATATGTTTTACTAATAAAAACATTCGTTAAAATTAAAAGTTCTAGTTGCCTTTTTAATTAACCGAATTGGAGGGCAACTAGGCCTCCTTCTCCACCCCTTATTTCTCAATATCGTCTGATCAAAACTAAGAGAAAGCCATTTAGCCAAAAAAAGAATTAATATAAAAATTTCATTTTAATAATTTATGTTCGGAGAGCCAAAACCTAATATGCATTAATTCAAAAACGTTCAGAAATTAAATAAAAAAAACTATTTTTTTTAGCTGAAAGTAAGGAGCGACAGTAAAACTTAAAACGAACAGAAATTAATCCGTATGTGAAATGAGTTGTCCCCTCCGCAATCCCTCGCTCTTTACGCTAAAGTTTGACTCTTTGCCACAATTTTACTTTTTAAAACAATTAAAAGTTTAGCGTAAAGAGCGAGGGATTGCGGAGGGGACAACTCATTTCATATACGGATTAATTTCTGTTCGTTTTAAGTTTTAATGTCGCTCCTTACTTTCAGCTAAAAAAATTAGTTTTTTTTTATTTAATTGTGGCAAAGAGTCCAACTTTAGCGTACAGAGCGAGGGATTGCGGAAGGGACAACCCATATCATATACGGAGAAATATCTGTTCCTTATAAGTTTTAATGTCTCTCCTTAAGTTCAGTTAAAAAAAAACTAATTTTTTATTTAATTTCTGAACGTTTTTGAATTAATGCATGTTTGATTTTGGCTCTCCACACATAAATTATTAAAATTGAATTTGCATATTAATTCCTTTTTTGGTTAAATGGCTTTCTCTTAGCTTCGATCAGACGATTTTGAGAAATAAAGGGTGGGGAAGGAGGCCTAGTTGCCCTGCAATTTTTCGGTTACATAAAAAGGCAACTATAAATTTTAATTTTTAACGAATGTTTATTAGTAAAAGATATACGTAACTTAAGAATTAACTTACGTAACAATTTTTATATTATTAAATTTTTATTATGTATATGAGGGGGTTTGTACGCTGGTTAATGCCTCGCTCTTTACACTAAATCGTAAGTTTTGTCCCAATTCTTTAAGAATGACCCCTGAATCAGAAAGGCCGTAGAATAAATAGTTGAAATTACTAAAAATACAATAGCATAAAGAGCGAGGTATTTATCTCCTCCTAAATACCTCGCTCTTTATGCTAAAGTATTTTTAGAACCCCTTTTATGCGTAATAATCTCTGTTCGCTTTAAGTTTCACTGCTACTCCTTACTTTCAATTGAAAAAAAAAACTTTTCCATGTTGATTTTTTCATTGTTTTTTTTATAGTAATTTTGGAAAATCCTGCGCCCTTTTCATTGAATTTCTGTTTCCCCATGACATATTTCTCTAAGGAAAGATCCTCCCACATAGCCCTCTCCCCTGAACCCCACCCCCGAAACTAAAACAATCCCCCTGAAAACGTCTGTACACTTCCCAATAACCATTATTATATGTAAAGACTGGTCGAAACTTGTAACTTGCAGCCCCTCCCTTAGCGACTGTGGGGGAGTAAGTCATTCCCAAAGACATAGTTATTATGGTTTTGACTATGCGGAACAAAATGGCTATCTCAAGATTTTGATCCGTTGACTTTGAAGAAAAAATGAGCATGGGAGGGGGCCTGGGTGCCCTCCAATTCTTTTGGTGACTTAAAAAGGGCACTAGAACTTTTCATTTGCGTTAGAATGAGCCCTCTTGCGACATTCTAGGACTACTTGGTCGATACGATGACCCCTCGAAAAAAAACAAAAAAAATAAACACGCACCCATGATTTGTCTTCTGGCAAAAAAAATTTCCACATTTTAGTAGATAGGAGCTTGAAATTGTGGCTATAGGATTTTCTGATACGGCGAATGCAATGGTGTGATTTTCGTTAAGATTCTATGACTCTTAGGGGGTATTTCCCCCTATTTTCCAAATTAAGGCAAATTTTCTCAGGCTTGTAACTTTTGATGACAAAGACTAAATTTGATGAAACTTACATATTTAAAATCAGCATGAAATCTAATTCTTTTGATGTATATTTTAGCATCAAAATTCCGTTTTTTTAGAATTTCGTTTATTATTTAGCCAGGTCGCCCCTTAAAGTTCCTTACCACGAACTGTTTGATTGTGAAAGAGAGACTTTGGTCGCATTTTCAACGAATTCCTTCAATCAGTGACTAAGGCAAAACGAACTTCTGTTTTCTGGAGAAACGGTATGACCATCAAGGTCTTTACATTAGCAGAAAGAAGCGTTCCTTGTCAAAAGATGTTAGGTTTCACTAGATTGATTACCCTAAAACAGATCTAGTTGTGCCTTGTTCTTAAATACTAAATAAAAATGACCCATTTCATTACCAAATCGATAATAAAATATTCATTTGGAAGGCGTATCGAAAGTTTTTTTGGTGTACAAAAAAAAGAAATCGGTATATAAGGTTAGGATAAGGAGGAGGAATAAATCAATTCTTTCCCTCCCGCTTCTAAAGTACAATGAAAAATTATGAAAGAAACTAAAAAGGACGCAAATTTTTGGACCAACCAAGTCCGCAATATTTACAGGCAACCAGTCGATTGAGACTTGTTCATCTCATATTGGGGAACGACAGTGATTTTGGATCAACTGATATTGGATCAGTTTTTTGGGTCAGTGATATTGGACCGACAATATCCACTGAGCTTGTAGGCAAACGGGAAACTGAGATTTTTTTCAAACTGTGTGAGTATTATCTATTTTAGAAACCCCAGCAGAATCGCAGTGGGATGACCAAGATTTATAGGTTGACTCATGACTGACAATAACCACTAGATTTACAATTAAGTGGGCGACTGAGATCTTTTTCAAACACTCTGACTTTTGCCTATTTGGAAAAATCCATTTTCACAGTCCATATATATATATATATATATATATATATATATATATATATATATATATATATATATATATATATATATATATATATATATATATATATATATATATATATATATATATATATATATATATATATATATCAAATATATATATTATTGTAATTATATTATAATAATTATATATAAATATATATATATATATAATATCAAAAATCCATATATATATATATATATATATATATATATATATATATATATATATATATATATATATATATATATATATATATATATATATATATATCAAATATATATATTATAGTAATTATATTATAATAATTATATATAAATATACATATATATAATATCAAAAATCCATATATATATATATATATATATATATATATATATATATATATATATATATATATATATATATATATATATATATATATATATATATATATATATATATATATATATATATATATATATATATATATATATATATATATATATATATATATATATATATGTATCGAAATACAAAGATCCTTTTTTTATTAAGTATTTATGAATTTTGGTATTAATGATACTAAGGTAAAAACAAAACCAAATAAGCAGTAAAATAGAGCAGTATGTTTGATTCACCCAAGTTAACAGGACTATGGAACTGAAGCGTATCAATCATAAATAATTGCTCCTTACTTTCGGTTGACTATTTTTTTTTATTTCATTTCATTGTTTTTTTTAATGATGTTAGGAAAACTGGTGCCCTTTTCTTGGAAATTTTTTCCCTCATGAAAAAATCCTCCATGGAAAGATCCTCCTGCGTAACCCCCTACCAGATAAAATACCCACTGAAAACGTGTGTTAAGTTCCTAATAACCAATACTATTTTTAAACAATAGGCAAAGTTCATAACTTGCAGCCCTTCCCCTGGGACTGTTAGGGATTAAGTTCTCCTTAAATACATAGTTATTAGTTTTTCGACTATATCGACCAAAATGGCTATCTCAAAATTTTGATTTGGTGACTTTGGAAAAACGAGCGTGGGAGGGGTTCTAGTTGCCTTGCAATTTCTTGGACATTTAAAACAAGCACTAGAACTTTGAATTTACATTCGAATGGGCTCTCTCACGACATTTTAGGACCACTGGGTCGATACGATCTCCCTTGAAAAAAAAAACAAGACAAATAAACGCGGATCCTTGACCTTTCTCCTGGCAAAAAATACAGAAATCCACATTTTTGCAGATATGAGTTTGAAACCTGTAGAGTATAGTTTTTTGATGCGCTGACTCTAATAGTGGGATTTTCATTAAGATTCTATGAATTTTAGGGGATATATACCCCTTTTTCTTGAAAACAACGCAAATTTTTTCAGGCCGTAACTTTTGATGGGTATGACTAAACTTGATGAAACTTGTATATTTAAAATCAGAAAAAATACCATTCTTTGATATATTTATTGGTATCGAAATTTTTTTTTATTAGAGTTTCGGTTATTATTGAGCCAGGTGGATCCTTACCTACAGTTTGTTACAACGAAATGTTTGATATATCTACAACGAATTTCCTTTGGTCATGTGGCTTTGAAACGTTTCGTAAGACACCTTACCATTGAATCATGGTTGCAGTGGTAGCTATAGCCTACGAAGGAGCGAACCACGGTTCGTAGTGGCGAAAAGCTTAAAAATACATTTTAAAAAAATGCCTTAAAAGCCTTAAACCACGTCCGACTGAAATGAAAAACCCACCATTGAATTCGACGTGGTCAAAAATCTTAAACTGGAGACTTTCATTCGCCCAAATGGAACAAAAATGGAAACCATTTTTGTTTTTGCATTCGAAGCCCCAATGCGTCTTCTTTTTTCCTTTTCCTATGATCCCCAGAGGTGATTTTATAGAGTCAGACGGTTTAGAATATTTAGAGAGGCTTCACTTGAAAGCAAATCACCATATCTAGTCCCCATATTTAAGTATCAAAAGAGATTGTGCTACAGCATAGTGCTTTCTCGCATTTTAACCATTAAATGTCCATTTTCGCCCAAAGATTGACAAAACACCAGAGGTTCAAAATTCAAAGATAATCATTTTGTTTATCATGGACTAAAATCTCAAGTTTTGTGCCATTTTATGTCAGAAAAAATCATTCGACTTTTCATACTAAAAACCTCAAACACAATATTCTTATTTTGAAAAAGGAGCTAAAGTTTAATCTAAGCGCCATAATAGGCTTTGGCTTGATTTGTAGATTTATCAGCTGATAATGACCTGAATGGAAAATATTTGGTTTATTGCTCTGCTTCTTCTTCGTTTTTTTACTACCGGACCCGTTGTCTTATAAAATATTCTTCTTTCGTTTTATCAAACTATTGAAATCAGCATAAAGATGTACAAAGGATATAACTTCTTTTTTTACTATCCAAGACTTATTCCTGCGAAGAGTTTAGTAGTACTTAGATACAAAGCCATAGCCAATTGAAAGCCGTGGCTTTGTTTGCTACTGCAATCTTGTTTGGAAACTAGTTATAGAAAGAATGGAATTTAAAGTTGAAGCCAAGTGAAGAGTCTAAGCTTTTGATGCTTCAGTCTCTTCTAGAAACTGAGAAAGGAGTGAGGATACTAATATATTTTGTGGAATGAATTTACCTGTATTTTTTGAAAATTGTTTAGTGACATTTGGCCAAAATAGTGTTAAATGTTTGGTATCATTTAATTCTTAAAATATTATTTGGTAATTTGCGCTAATTGCAAATTTACCTATGTGTAAAGTTGGAAAAATTCAGAGATCTAAAAAAAGTTACACAAGAATGTACATAAAATTTTTTGTGTAGTTGAAGTATGATTTAGAAAAATGTAAGAAAAAAGAATGAAGAAATAAATTTACAGAACTTACTATATGCATTGGTAATCTTGAATTCAAAATAGTGTCCCAGCTTCTTTTGTATTCTATCAAAGTGGGAACAAAGCAAGAGAAGTGAACAAAAAAAGGGAAATGGAGATTCTTATGGAATTTCTCATTCAGAAGAAAGTAGGTATAAAACCAAGGTAAAAAAAAGAAAGAAGAAATGAATTTACAGAATAAAATTCATGCAGAAGGCGAAACAAATGAAAAGGCTATTCAGAAAGGTGAAATAGTAGCTCCTAGGAAATATCTCATTCAGAAGAAGTTAGACATGGAAAAATCCAAAACAAGGAAACAAACTTACAGAATGTAATTCATGCATTGGTCGTTTTGAATTCAAATCAGTACTCAGTGGCTTTCTTTTTAGAACTAGAACAAACTTTAAAGGAAAAAAGTCATATATTTTCAACCACTATTTACACAGCTACGTTTTTGGACCTTCCTACTGCAGTTTCACCTACCAAATCCGCAGAAAGTGTGCTATGGAAGAAGAAGGCATCTAAAGAGCTAAAACTTAACACCGTTAACATTTTTTCCCCAGCCAAGGGATCTACTTCTGGTAATGTCCTTTGCAGACAGCCATCTCATCCCCCCATGACAAAATTCTTAAGAATTCGTTTGACATAGAGCAGAATAGTATTCCCTTAAAGGGCCAGTTAGATGGATCGGAACATTGAATTATCATCGATATGAAGCGATGCCACAGATCAATGAATCTTAGACGAGTTCTAGCTGCGAATTCAGGTAATTACGGTAATAATGCATGTAAAGCATAAAGGGAATACTTGTTTTAGTGATTCATTAAAAGTTGGCCATGTACACTTTTAAGTAGGTTTGGGAATTTTTTGCTTCACGATAAACAGCATAGAGCCGATTTTCGTGAGGAAAACCATTGAACCAATTTTTGCCTCCCATTCTCGTTATGACAACGATTTGCTCAACTAAAAAGTGGATTTCTTGATCCAGTTCTATATTGTCTCAAGGCAAAGTTGAGCTGGAGCTCTTCATCAAGTTCAGCGAGAAAAGGCTGGAAGAAAAAAAATGCTTTCGCTGAGCAAACCTAGTGCAAAAACACAGATTCACGTGGATGGATTAGTTCCGTCCAGTTTTTATCCTTGTGGAAATGGATCGCTAAATGTACATTTTCTTCTAAGTTTCAGACCAAAGGGTAGTGACTTGGTTATTTGGCTCACGCTCAGAGTTACAGTAGTTAGCTAATGTTTGGTTTTCCTGAGACTAGAACTTCATTAATCTGTATAAAGTTTCCCATTTCGATTTTAAAACTGTTCGGTTTATTTAGAAAATTAATTAAAAAAAATAAGTTTTTTAAATGAAAGTAAGGAGCGACATTAAAACTTAAAACGAACAGAAAAAACTCCGTATATGAAAGGGGCTTTTCCTTCTCAACGCCCCGCTCTTTACTCTAAAGTTTGACTTTTTCTCTTAACTCTACATTTTAAAACAGTAAAAAACTTTAGCGTAAAGAGCGGGGCGTTGAGAAGGAAAAGCCCCTTTCATATACGGAGTAATTTCTGTTCGTTTTAAGTTTTAATGTCACTCCTTACTTTCATTTAAAAAACTTGTTTTCTTATTTAATTTTTGAACGTTTTTGAATCAATACATGTTTTGATTTTGGCTCTTCGCAGAGGAATAATTAAAACGAAATTTGTATATTTATTTTTTTTGGCTAAATGGCTTTCTCATAATTTTGATCGAATGATTTTGAGAAAAAAAGAGCGGGAGAGGAAGCCTAGTTGCCCTCCGATTTTCGGTTTATTAAAAAGGCAACTAGAACTTTTATTTTTTTACGAATCTTTTTATAAGCAAAAGATATACGTAACTTATAAATTAGCTTACGTAAAGAACTTTTGTACTCTCATGTTTTTATTACATATATGAGGGGGTTCGCCCCCTCGTCAGTACCTCGCTCTTTACACTAAAGCTTAAATTTTGTCCCAATTCATTAAGAATGACCCCTGAATCACAAAAGCCGCAGAATAAATAGTTGAAATTACTAAAAATACTTTAGCGTAAAGAGCGAGGTATTAGGAGGAGGTGAGCCCCTCATATGGGTAATAGTTTCTGTTCGTTTTAAGTTTTAATGCTGCTGCTTACTTCCAGCTGAAAAACAACTTTTTCATATTTATTTTTTCATTGTTTTTTTAAGTAATGCTAGTAAATCCTTCGCTCCCTTCATAGAAATCTTCTTCCCCCATGAAAAATACTTCGATGGAAAGTTCCCCCAGCATATCCCCCTCTTCTCAACCCTTGCCTCCAACCAAAAAATCCTACTGAAAACGCATGTACACTTCCCAATAACCATTACTATATGTAAGCACTGATCGAAGTTTTGAACTTGTAACCCCTCCCACGGGGACTGTGGGGGAGTAAGTCGTCCCCAAAGACATAGTTATAAGGTTTTTCGACTACGCTGAATAAAATGGCTATCTCAGAATTTTGATCCGTTGACTTTGGTAAAATAATTAGCGTGGGAGGGGGCCTAGGTGCCCTCCAATTTTTTCGGTCACTTAAAAAGGGCACTAAAACTTTTCATTTCCGTCCAAATGAGCCCTCTCGCAACATTCTAGGACAACTGGGTCGATACGATCACCCCTGGGAAAAAAAACAAAAAAAAACAAAAAAAAAACAAAAAAACAAACAAATAAACACGCATCCGTGATCTGCCTTCTGGCAAAAAATATAAAATTCCACATTTTTGTAGATAGGAGCTTGAAACTTCTACAGTAGGGTTCTCTGATACGCTGATTCTGATGGTGTGATTTTCGTTAAGATTCTATGACTTTTAGGGGGTGTTTCCCCCTATTTTCTAAAATAACGCAAATTTTCTCAGGCTCGTAACTTTTGATGGGTAAGACTAAACTTGATGAAACTTATATATTTAAAACCAGCACTAAAATGCGATTCTTTTTTACTTGCCAACAGAATTTATCCATACAAAATTGACAGTCATAAGGAAGGGTTAAGTAAAGGGCTACTCACTTTCTATCTCATATGGATATCATTTTTGTGTCAAAACATGGCTCTTGTCTGCCTTCTTCGATTCCAGGCTAAGGTCTGAATTGTGGTTTTGAACAGACAAATACGAATTGAAGTGTCTTTTGCACTATTACATGCTGACTAAGTTACAAAAAAAAATTATTTCTACTCTTAGGATGTACGATCACACTGAAAAATGAAATATGGAATTCAAAGACAGAATTAGAGAAAATTGAAAATTGTAAATTAGGCTGTCACAATAAAAAAATGGTTAGGCATTACAGGGGTGCCAATCCACAGAAACTTAGGGGTGCGAGTTGTAAATTAAAAAAAATGAATGTATAAAACAATACTGTTTCAAAATTTAGGAAGGAAACAATAAACTGTCTTCCCAGTTGGAACATCTGGCACATTAGTCTATTCTAAATATAATAGATAATGCCACTCAAAGGTGGATCTGCTGAAACAATAGGATCTTCTCATTCGGTGAAACTTGAAACAATAGCATTCAACTTGTTGTTGACGTTTTTCTGGCAACTGTTGTCCAATTTTGACTTTGACAATTTTTGACTTAAATGAGTAAATGATTCCTATTTTATTAATTCCTTGGATAATTTGATTCTCTTTATTCATCCAAGGTCGCTTCGGCTGGAAGACCGTTTCTTGATCCCTACTAATCATCTTACGTGGGAACAGACTTTAAAATTATCAAGGACATTAAAACAAAAACTTTTCTCACTGAACCTATCACAAATGGATTAATGCCTGCAAACAAGATTTTCTAAGATATTTTTGTTTTGTTTCAAAACTATGGATTTATAAAGTCACTACCACATTCTTCATCAGTGTTGCTATGATCTGCAAAAACAAATAAGAAACTAATTAGGCAATGACAATCTGTTTATTTTAAAGAGAACCAAACCTTCAAAAGAAAGCTAGACCTTCTTTAACTGTCTGGTGCCCATGTGTTCTTAGCTTATTTCTAATGATTTTTGATACTTTTTTTCCTTGGTGCCCATTTACATTAAATGTGTATAACTGCATATGAAAGCTTTTCTTCATTAAAAACTATATTCTACAATTTTTTATTGAGATAAATTTTGTAAATTTCAGTTTAACCTGTTGAAAAAAAAAGATTTCATTTCACTCTTATTTGTTCCTAAAACTCTTCAAGGTGACTTCTATGGACTTGGATTAGATTTTGTTTACAATTTTTGAAGTTGGATTGCCACGGCTGAATAAAATACACACAAGTTTTAAGGCCTCTTAGACATTATATCTAAAGTCTTCCTGGAAGATTTACTAGCTTGGCAATGGAGCTGGATTGCATTCTAAATTTAACACAACATCTCTTGACTTTTATTTTATTGCGGGCTATGTTTTCTTACATCATAACAGACGAAAATACGTAGCCTAAACATTCGGACACGCTAAAAGCACTGAAGAAGGATTTGGCTAATCAAACAGTTCGTGGTAACGAACTGTAGTAAGGAGCGACCCGGCTCAATAGTAAACGAAACTCTAAAAAACGGAATTTTGATCCTAAAAGATACATCAAAATAATCAAATTTTCATGCTGATTTTAAATATATAGGTTTCATCAAATTTAGTTTCTGTCGTCAAAAGTTACGAGCCTGGGAAAATTTGCCTCGTTTTGAAAAATAGGGGAAAACACCCCCTAAAAGTCATAGAATCTTAACGAAAATCAAACCATCGTATTCGGCGTATCAGAGAAACCTCTAGCAAAAATTTCAAGCTCGTATCTATAAAAATGTGGAATTTCGTATTTTTTGCCAGAAGACAAATCACGGGTGGGTGTTTATTTGTTTGTCGTATCGACCAAGTGGTCCTAGAATGTTGCAAGAGGGCTCATTCTAACAGAAATGAAAAGTTCTAGTGCCCTTTTTAAGTGACCAAAAAAATTGGAGGGCACCTAGGCCCCCTCCCACGCTTATTTTTTACCCAAAAATGACGGATCAAAATTTTGAGATAGCCATTTTGTTCCACATAGTCGAAAACCATAATAACTATGTCTTTGGGAATGACTTTACCCCCATAATCCCCAAGGGAGGGGCTGCAAGTTACAAACGTTGACCAGTGTTTACATACAGTAACAGTTATTGGGAAATGTACAGACGTTTTCAGGGGGATTTTTTTGGTTTGGGGGGTGGGGTTGAGGGGAGGGGGCCATGTGGAAGGATCTTTCCTTGGAGGAATATGTCATGGGGGAAGAAAAATTCAATGAAAAGGGTGCAGGATTTTCTAGCATTACTATAAAAAAATAATGATAAAATAAGCATGAACACGTTTTTTCAATTGAAAGTAAGGAGTAGCACTGAAACTTAAAACAAACAGAGATTATTACGCATATGAGGGGTTCTAATAATGCTTTAGTATAAAGAGCGTAGTATTTAGGAGGAGATAAATACCTAGCTCTTTATGCTAAAGCATTTTTAGTAATTTCAATTATTTATTCTACGGCCTTTCTGATTCAGGGGTCATTCTTAAAGAATTGGGACAAAACTTACGATTTAGTGTAAAGAGCGAGGTATTAACGAGGGTACAAACCCCCTCGTCTACATAATAAAAATATAAGAATATAAAAGTTTGTTACGTAAGTTAATTCTTAAGTTACGTATATTTTTTACTAATAAAAAAGTTCGTTAAAAATGTTCTAGTTGCCTTTTTAAGTAACCGAAAAATTGGAGGACTACTAAGCCTCCTTCCCCACCCCTTATTTTTCAAAATCGTCTGATCAAAACTAAGAGAAAGCCATTTAGCCAAAAGAATTAATATGCAAATTTCGTTTTTATAATTTATGCGCGGAGAGACAAAATCAAACTTACATTAGTTCAAAAACGTTCAGAAATTAAATAAAAAAACTTGCTTTTTAACTGAAAGTAAGGAGCGACGTTAAAACTTAAAACGAGCAGAAATTACTCCGTATATGAAATGGGTTGTCCCCTCCGCAATCACTCGCTCTTTACACTAAAGTTTGACTCTTTGCCACAATTTTACTTTTTAAAACAATTAAAAACACACACACACCCACACACACACACACACACACACACACACACACAGTGTAACACATAGTGTAACGGACAGGCAGACAGTACATTTATATATATATCTATATCTATATATATATATATATATATATATATATATATATATATATATATATATATATATATATATATCTATATATATATATATATATATATATATATATATATATATATATATATATATATATATCTATATATATATATATAATATATATATATATTATATATATATATATATATATATATATATATATATATATATATATATATATATACATATATATATATATACAAATATATATATACATATATATATATATGTATATATATATATATATATATATATTTATATATATATATATATATATATATATATATATATATATATATATATATATATATCCAGTTGTTTCCAATATCGACATTTTTAGACAATTCAGACGTATGCTAACGTTGTTTAAAAAGGTTCCCAACGTTTTTTGCATCGGATTGCTCGTTATGTAGCTCGCTATTCAGTTTTGGGTTGAAGCTCGTTTGCCAAGTTTTAAACAATTTTATTTTGCTGAGTCTTTCTTTGAGAATCTTCTGTCATTTTGAACGTCACTTAGGATATCTAAAGGCGTAACTAATGAATTGGAAGCAGACTACAGCGTATTAATTTCAAGTTATTTGTGAAATTACGTACATGTTTAAACGATTAAGGAAAATATGGACGCTTACACTTATACAATCCATATTCTGCGTGTATTATGTCGATACGTAAGAACTATCGAATTGTGTTAGAATTTTTGTTTGCAATTTTAAACCGCTCCATCGTCCTATTCGTGAATCGCGTTTGATCGTCTTCTGTCACTAGCGCCAGCGATTGCTGCTAGCGAATGAGCCAGCGATTGCGATAAGTCCACTTTTTTGCCAATATGGCAAAAGTTGTACAATCCTTCTGACATAATCTTAACTATTTGTATTCGGTATGGTGTCTTCTTTCTTTATTTTTTATTTTTCTTTCTATTTTTATATCATAAAGACAAGGGTAAGATAGGGGTAAATGTTTTCGTTTGATTGCATTCTCTTAGTGAAATAGAAAACTGGCCATGGCGTAGCATTATGCGCCACAGTATTTGGGCTGTTCTTTGCCAAAACCTGTGCACCTGCGGTTTTGAAATATCCAAGGGAGTGGTAAAAAAGTTAATTTTTTTTTACTTTTGGAGGACTAGATGAAGATGCTACATTTGATTTTTTTTTTCTGCGCCTATTTCCCATTCCATTTTCTGCTGGACAGAGATACTAGGTTTGTTATGGGAATCTGTTTCACTCCTTTAAAATCTAGGTTGTCTAAAGAAATAATAGCAGACAGGAGAATTCTAATTACACCCTTGGTCTAAATGAGTCGAAAAAGTGAAAGTCATTCCCTGACTTGAAATGCCATTTTTTTGTAGATACTAGGTTTTGATTTGGTCTCATTATGCCAAAATTGACTATTTTGACGATTACAGATTGACTAACCGATTAAGAAAAAAAGAAAATTAAAGGATGGTTAGGGTCCTTGATTGATTTGATTAAAAAAATAAGGCAAAATGATTTAGGCTATGATAAACTAATGCCAAGCTAAAATTAGCAAACAATTTATAATATTTACTTCATTCGGTAGAGCATATTTGTAAGATTCGCCTAAAGTGAGCTAATTGGTGGAGGGAGACAAAGGTGCAATTGCCCCCAAGATTTTATTGCCCCGTTGATTATAAAAAAAAAACACTTTTGGGTATGTTCCTTAGGAATCAAATAAATTACCCCGTCCCATAGTTTGCAAAGACTTTTTTGGTATTTTCATTAAAAAACAGAAGAAAAAAATTGGTAACCCAACCTTTGTGGATTGATAAGTGGAAGATATAATAAAAGATAATTTGAAAGAAGTAGGAACTTCATAGGAGAGGAAAAAGCGGACAACTTGAAAGTGGTTGAGGAGGATTTTGCTTAGTGGTATTGCGCTGGCTTTGTGATGCGATAAGAAGTCAGTGGTGAGAAAGTATTACGGAACTGAAGCATTTCTGAACGAATTATTTGGGTACGGAAGGAGAGAGTTGCATTTCTAAAATGAAATTTCGATAGTATTTTTGCGTGTATTTTCACTAGTTTGTCTGTGCTTTAAGATTGTTTTAATGTCCGAAATTATTTGTGTAAATAAATATTACGTTTTCTTAATAGGCTCATGTAGTTTTTTTTCTATGATTTATCAAATATTAAATGAAAAAATAAATGAACTGAATTTCAGAGTAAAAAAATTACTTAAAACTAAATTGTTTTTACTAAAGTTTTTTTATAATTTCTGTCAATTACTGAGCCAGGGATTTTTCTTTTAATAACTTGTAACGTCAACAATTTTCTTCCCAAGCAACTTCCGGTACTATAATACGTCAATTAAATAAGATCTTGTTTCAAATGTTAAACTGATATCGGCTTTTTCTCAACAAATAATGTGTTTATAGTTCAAAATGACAAGTATTTTTAGAATGAAATAATCAAAAATTTATATATTGTTCGGTCTTACTGGAATTACATAAAAAAAACTAGTTTTTTTTTTAACTGAAAGTAAGGAGCGACATTAAAACTTAAAACGAACAGAAATTACTCCGTATATGAAATGGGTTGTCCTCTCCGCAATCCCTCGCACTTTACGCTAAAGCTTTTAATTGTTTTAAAAAGCAGAATTGTGGCAAAGAGTCAAACTTTAGCGTAAAGAGCGAGGGATTGCGGAGGGGACAACCCACATCATACACGGAGTAATTTCTGTTCGTTTTAAGTTTTAATGTCGCTTCTTACTTTCAGTTTAAAAAACTAGTTTTTTTTTATGTAATTTCTGAACGTTTTTGAATTAATGCATGTTTGAGTTTGGCTCTTCACACACAAATTATTAAAATGGAATTTGTATATTAATTCCTTTTTTGGGTAAATGGCTTTCTCTTAGTTTTGATTAGACGATTTTGAGAAATAAGGGGTGGGGAAGGAGGCCTAGTTGACCTGCAATTTTTCGGTTACATAAAAAGGCAACTATAAATTTTACTTTTTAACGAATTTTTTTATTAAAAAAAAATATAAGTAACTTAAGAATTAACTTACGTAAGAAATTTTTATATTCTTAAATTTTTATTATGTGTATAAGGGGGTTTGTACCCTCGTTAATACCTCGCTCTTTACACTAAATCGTAAGTTGTGTCCCAATTCTTTAAGAATGACCCCTGAATCAGAAAGCCCGCAGAATAAATAGTTGAAATTACTAACAATACTATAGCATAAAGAGCGAGGTAGTTATCTCCTCCTAAATACCTCGCTGTTTATGCTAAAGTATTTTTAGAACCCCTCATATGCGTAATAATCTCTGTTCGTATTAAGTTTCAATGCTACTCCTTACTTTCAATTGAAAAAACTTTTCCATGTTTATTTTTTCATGTTTTTTTTTAAAGTAATTTTAGAAAATCCTGCACCATTTTCATTTTTTCATTGACAGAAACTGATTTCTGTTCCCCCATGACATAATTCTTCAAGGAAACATCCTCCTACATAGCAACCTCCCATCAAACCCACCCCCAAAACCAAGAAAAATCCGTGAAAACGTCTATACACTTCTTAACAACCATTATTATTTGTAAACACTGGTCGAAGTTTATAATTTGCAGCCCCTCCCCCAGAAACTGTGGGGGAGTAAGTCATTCCCAAAGACATATTTATTATGATTTTTGACTATGCGGAACAAAATGTCTATCTCAAAATTTTGATCCGTTGACTTTGGAGAAAAATCAGCGTGGGAGGGGGCCTAGGTGCCCTCCAATTTTTTAGGTCACTTAAAAAGGACCAAAGGACCACGACATTCTAGGACCAATTGGTCGATACGATGACCCCTGGAAAAAAAACAACAAACAATCACGCACCCGTGATTTGTCTTCTGGCAAAAAATACGAAATTCCACAGTTTTGTAGATAGGAGCTTGAAATTTTTCCTATAGAATTCTCTGATACACCGAATGCGATGGTATGATTTTCGTTAAGATTCTTTGACTTTTAGGGGGTGTTTCCCCCTATTTTCCAAAACAAGGCAAACTTTCTCAGGCTCGTAATTTTTGATGACAAAGACTAAATTTGATGAAACTTATATATTTAAAATCAGCATGAAAATCCGATTCTTTTGATGTATGTTTTAGCATCAAACTTCTGTTTATTAGAGTTTCGTTTTCTATTGAGCCGGGTCGCTCCTTACTACAGTTCGTTACCACGAACTGTTTGATTACCACGAACTGTTTGATATTATTCTAATTGTGGCTGAAAGTCTTGTAAGATATATTGAAAAATCAAAAATTTTAAATTGTTTTACCTCGTTCTTTTACCATTTTAACTTGTTGATAAACCAAAAATATGAATTTTTGGAGTCTTTATATTTCATGATCCCGATTTTTGTTCTGCTTTTTGGAATAATTATCTATGAGACAAAAATCTGGCTGAGACTGAATAATTTTGTCCATTCGGAATAATTCTTGGCATGTTATTTTTGCTTTATTTGTGGGTCTATTTTTACTTTTTGGTATCATACTCTGAAATATTAATAGATTAGGAAAAAAATTTGGTAGAGTGCTAAATACTATTTCTTAGAAAGTGGTTCCACTATACCCATCATTAAATATTATTATAAATATAATTAAAAAGGTAGTCATTAAAGAAGTAGCTTGCACATTTTCTCAGAATGGGTAAAGGCTTTACCCTCGGACAGGTTTTACAAAAACAACTTTCATAATAAGACGGAAAAAAAAATTGAGACCGTGGATTTGATGAAATGAGATCAAAGGCAATGCTATAGCATTGCCTGCAGCAAGAGCCATAAGCCTGCGTTGTGTTGTCTGTTGTAATTTTCCAAGAGCCAATGCGGATGGGGTGGTCATAAAAACAATATAAAGCGCCCAATCCCCTCCCCCACCTTTTAATCCTCCCCCCTTGAATAGCTTATAAAAACATAAAATAAAAGTTTTGAGGAGGCTATCACTTCTATGAATGATACCTTGCATTTTTCGGTCTTAAAGTGAACACCTAGCATTCTTTTATCAATACCTTCCCAAAACAGGCAAGACTTCAAAGTTTCCTTATTCATGCTGAGTCCTACTCCCTGCTTATGTGCCCCATCCTTCCTGCTTGAACAAACAAATTTAATGTAATTTCATATTTTCTAATCCTGGGAAGTACGTTTCTGAAATTCTTTAGAAGTTTAGTTTAACTGAAAAAGATATATACACTATTACGTTGCTTCCCTATCACCATTGTTGGTGATACAAAGGTGAGCTTGAAACAAACTCCTGATAGTACTTGTCCCTTCCCCAAGTCAGGAAATTCACTGGTGACAGTTTCAGTGCCATCTCTCCCCCAATTAAAACGCTGATATTATTGCTTATACTTTATTGAAAGGAGCACATTTTCGATATTTTTGCTGAGAACATGAACATGCTTTATGTTTTAAACAATCAAATATTATTGGTATGGATTATGTGTGTTTTTTGGATTATTAGTAAGCTTTGAGTAAAGTATAAGCAACCAGTTAACCGTTATCAGTGACGGATTGAAGGGTGATAGTCCCTGTCTTTTATAGGGAATTTTTGGCCAGTTTTAAGTTTCAACGGTGTGTTAAATTTTTATTTAAAAGAACTTTTTTTTAAATTTTATTGAGAATAAGATCGATATCTATAATATTTTGAAATTTTAGTGCAATATGAAAGGGATTTAGGTGTAGTAGCTACCATTTTGCATAAAAAAAACACTGAAGACAAGAAAATTTCCAAATCAGTAAAATAAAGTCTCAAACGGAGGAATTACAATATAAGCTTAAGTTTCAAATCTACAGACTGAAGTTTCAAAAAATTTCAACTATAATTTGAAAATTCAAGAATTCCAATCATAATTTGATTGGATATACATCCAGCTTGTCAAAAGCTTGTATCTGTAATATCCCATGAATGGCTAAAGATTGTAAGTTAAAACTTTTAGAGAATTTTGATCTAAATAAAAAGACAGTGTGTGCATCCAGGTTATAAACAAGAGCTAACAGCTCATATGGCACTTGTGACAAGGCTGGAAGAGCCAAAAGCCAAGAGCTCATATGATACGAGCTCTAGTAAAATTCTAAGAATCAATAGACTGATTTGAAAAGAAAATCAGAGGCTTAATGCCGGTCGAGATTTAAAATAAGAGCTCTGAGTCACGATTTCCATCTAAATATAAAAATTCATTAACATCCGATCACCCACTCGTAAGTTATAAGTACCTCATTTTTTCTAATTTTTCCTCTCCTTTCAGCCCTCCAGATGGCCGAATCGGGAATAAAGCCTTAATCAAGTCAATTTTTGCAGCTCCCTGACACACCTACCAATTTTCATTGTCCTAGCACGTCCAGAAGTACCGAACTCGCCAAAGCACTGATCCCCGTCCCCTAACTCCCCCAAATAGAGTGAATCCAGTACGGTTACATAAATCACTTGTCTACGACATTTACTTATTCTACCCACCAAGTTTCATCCCAAATTCACCACTCTAATCGTTTCCCAAGATTTCCGCTTTCCCCTCCAACTCCCACCGAATTTCAATAGATCTGGTCGGGATTTAAAATAAAAGCTCTGAGACATGAGTTCCTTCTAAATATAAAATTTCATTAAGATCCTTTCACCCGTTCTTAAGTTAAAAATACCTGAATTTTTCTAATTTTTCCAAATTAACACTCACCAGCTCCCCCAAAGAGAACGGATCCGTTACTATTATGTCAGTCACGTAAATACAACGTTCACTTTCTCAGTCTTTACGTTTTCCGAGAATTCCAGTTACCCCCTCCAACTCCCCCCAATGTCACCGGATCTGGTCGTGATTTAGAATAAGATCTCTAAAGCACTCTAAGCTCTCAGATCTCTAAGCTCTCTCTAAATATCAAATTTCATTAGGATCTGATCACCAATTCGTAAGTTACGGATGCCTCATTTTTTCTAATTTTTCAGAATTAATCCCCCTCTACACCTCTATCAAAGAGAGCGGATCTGGTCTGGTTATGTCAGTTACGTATCTTGGACTTGTGCTTATTCTTCCCACCAAGTTTCATCCTGATCTATCCGCTTTAAGCGTTTAAAAAAATTTCCGGTCCCCCTCCAACTCTCCCTCCCCCCGATGAAGCTGGAATCGGTCATGATATGAAATAAGAGATCTGAGTTACGAGGTCCTTCTAAATATGAAATTTCATTAGGATCTAGACACTCTTTCGTACGTTAAAAACACCTTATTGTTTCTAATTTTTCAGAATTAACCCCCCCCCCCCCAACTCCTTCAAATAGAGCAGATCCGTTCCTGTTATGTCAATCACATATCTAGGACTTCTGATTATTCTTCCCACCAAGTTTCATCCTGATCCCTCCACTCTAAGCATTTTCCAAGATTTTAGGCCCCCCCCCAAATCCGCCAATGTCACCGGATCCAGTCAAGATTTAAAATAAGAGCACTGAGACACGATATTCTTCTAAATATCAAATTCCATTAAGATCCGATCACCTTTTCGTAAGTTAAAAATACCCCATTTTTTCTAATTTTTCGATTTAACATAAGAAAATCCATTTGAATGTCCAAATCCAAAAGCCAAATCGAATTGTGAAATTTCATCAAAGAGGGGAACCCGTCAGTCTCAGCCCTCCTAGCTGCGTTGCCCAAGAAGGCTGACGCAGTTCTCCCCTTTCCTTTGAACATAACTGGTTTGTGTCGATTTGTATAATAAACAAAAAAAAATAAAAATGTTATTTAATATATGTTATATAAATATAAGATGTTATTATTATTTGTCAGAACATCAAAAACAAATACAAAAAACAATAATCTTTCAGGGCTAATCAAGGTTCACAAATAAAAGTGGTACTGCTCCCCCTCCCTACTAAAATCTTTGAGTAGCTCTAGTGTCATTCGGGTTTCTTAGAAACAATATTTACTTTCAACGTTGTATTTTTTTACTGATTGGAACAATAGAATAAAGAATGATTTTACAGTGCTAATCAAGTTTACAAATAAAGGTGGTATTACTCTCACTCTCTACCCAACTTTGAATGACTTTAGTGTCATTTGAGTTTCATTTAAAACAATATGTATCTTCAACAGTGTTGTTTTTATTAATTGGAACTTAAAAATATTACCATAATAATCAAAGTGTCTGGAAAGAACTGCTGAAAGAACATATTTTTCAAAATTGTAATTACATAGCAAGAAATGTCCTAAATACAATTTTTTCAAGACTAATATTTGAAGTTGATAATCTCTCTTACTTCCTAACCCCAAAATTAAATGCTATAAAATGACACTATTTTTGAAATATTTTGTTTATTGGCAATATTAGAAAGTAAATATTTTTTTCCACAAAAATATCAAGGAATGGGCAGACAGCCTGGGACATATTTGTTCTGGAATGACGCCCGATTAATGCGGTGTATGATGCTTGCTTTTCCTTCTGAACACATTGGATGACAGAATTTGTGGTGAAATTAAGGCAGTGTCTTTTCTAGAGAGCCAGTATTTTTTTAAGGTCAGACCTTTTTTTTAATATATTTACATCAGCTTGGGCTACTAAGTGCTACTGACCCTTTCAATGCTTCGTAATTAACATAGTTTGAAACAAAGTACCAATTGACGATTTTCTCTGAGCTTCATTCAGAGACAGCGGAGAGTTATAATTTGCTGAATTTCTTGTATATCTGACCTTTTCTTTACTTTCTGAAATATTGTACAAACTTTCCGTGTTTCTGAACCTCCTGTCCGGGTATTTGTGTGCACGGAAATATCCGTGCACGTGCCTATGGATGCTCAACGTTGCTTACTTAGCAGTTTTTAGATGTTGCCGGTAGAGAGATAGAAAATATAAAAGCCATAACTCTGATTGACTTACTCTTGATTGACTAATTAATTTAGGCATATATTTGTCCTTGTAAGGTGTCCTATTTCACATTAATGTGGGGATAGAGGAAAAATACAACTAAAACACCCCAATTTCAGTTAGTTTTACTATTCATAAGAATTAGTGGAGATCTCAGCGTTGTCTTCCATCGGTAGCTGTCCTGGATCCTTGGATAACTATATATATCAGTAATCCGTTGAGGAAAATATTCATGGGCCTAATACAGCTTATCTTTTTTTGCAGAACATGTCATAAAAGTTGTGCCATCGGTACCAAAAATATCAGGAGATTAAAAAAACAAACCAAAAAAACAAGGTGTCTTTCCTGTTACTTATACAGAAGGAGAGACCCTATTTTTCCTGCCACTTCTTTCCGCCGCTTCTCAGTCAGGGTCGGTTTTAATTTATGTTAGTTAAACACCCTCACTGGATGTTTTCTTTCCCTTTTCAAATACTGTAATACCTACTTGAGAAACAGCCGTGTTCAGCATGTTTCTTGCTTCTGAACTGTATCTGGAAAAGTCCGAATCCCTTATAGTTGTTGCTCTTTAACTTGAAGTACAATTTCAATGGTAGGGAAAAATGTCCATCACTAAGGTTTGAAACGCTCTGCCAGTGCTGGTCCCAACAATACGGTCTGTATTTTTTAGGTGCCTATTTGCCTATTAGTTAGGATTTACGTACAGCAGAAAAGAACATAGTAATCATGATATTTGAAATATGATCAAGCGGAAATATAACAAAAAGATTGATCAAGTGGAAAACTTCACTTACTTGAGTAGTATCAAACAGTTCGTGGTAACGAACTGTAGTAAGGAGCGACCCGGCTCAATAGTAACCAAAACTCTAAAAAATGGAATTTTGATACCAATACATACATCAAAAGAATCGCATTTTAATGCTGATTTTGAATATGTAAATTTCATCAAGTTTAGTCTTACTCACCAAAAGTTAGGAGCCTTAGAAAATTTTCGTTATTTTAGAAAATAGGGGGAAACGCCCCCTGGAAGTCATAGAATCATAACGAAAATCACACATCAGATTCAACGTATCAGAGAACCCTACTGTAGAAGTTTCAAGCTCCTATCTACAAAAATGTGAAATTTTGTGTTTTTTGCCAGAAGGCAGATCACGGATGCGTGTTTATTTGTTTTTTTTTCCCAGGGGTGATCGTATCGACCCAGTTGTCCTAGAATGTTTCAAGAGGGCTCATTCTAACGGAAATGAAAAGTTCTAGTGCCCTTTTTAAGTGACCAAAAAATTGGAGGGCACCTAGGCCCCCTCCCACGCTACTGACTTTTACCAAAGTCAACGGATCAAAATTCTGAGATAGCCATTTTGTTCAACGTAGTCGAAAAACCTTATGACTATGTCTTTGGGGACGACTTACTCCCCCACAGTCCCCGTGGGAGGGGCAACAAGTTACAAACTTTGACCAGTGCTTACATATAGTAATGGTTATTGGAAAGTGTACAGGCGTTTTCGGGAGGATTTTTTTGGTTAGGGGGAGGGGTTGAGAAGAGGGGGATATGCTGGGGGAACTTTCCATCGATAATTTGTCAGGGGGGAAGAAAACTTCCACGAAGGGAGCGCAGGATTTACCAGCATTATTTAAAAAAAAAAACAATAAAAATAAATATGAAAAAGTTCTTTCAGCTGGAAGTAAGGAACAGCATTAAAACTTAAAACAAACAGAAATTATTACCCATATGAGGGGCTCACCTCCTCCTAATACCTCGCTCTTTACGCTAAAGTATTTTTAGTAATTTCAACTATTTATTCTACGGCTTTTGTGATTCAGGGGTCATTCTTAATGAATTGGGACAAAATTTAAGCTTTAGTGTAAAGAGCGAGGTACTGACGAGGGGGCGAACCCCCTCATATATGTAATAAAAATGTGAGAATACAAAAGTTCTTTACGTAAGCTAATTTATAAGTTACGTAAATCTTTTACTAATAAAAAGATTAGTAAAAATTAAAAGTTCTAGTTGCCTTTCTAATTAACCAAAAAATCGGAGGGCAACTAGGCTTCCTCCCCGCTCTTTTTTTCTCAAAATCATTCGATCAAAATTATGAGAGAGCCATTTAGCAAAAAAAAAAAAAAAATGCAAATTTCGTTTTAATTATTCCTCTGCGGAGAGCCAAAATCAAAACATGCAGTGATTCAAAAACGTTCAAAAATTAAATAAAAAAACAATTTTTTTTTAACTGAAAGTAAGGAGCGACATTAAAACTTAAAACGAACAGAAATTACTTCGTATATGAAAGAGTCTGCTTCCTCATCAATGCCCCGCTCTTTACGCTAAAGTTTTTTACTGTTTTAAAAAGAAGAATTGAGAGAAAGAGTCAAACTTTAGCGTAAAGAGCGGGGCGTTGATGAGGAAGCAGCCTCTTTCATATACGAAGTAATTTCTGCTAGTTTTAAGTTTTAATGTCGCTCCTTACTTTCAGTTAAAAAAAACTTGTTTTTTTTTATTTAATTATTAGTAAAGACAGTGAGTGCAGTGAAAATGTTAAAAGTAAAATAGCCAAGATCCAGGGTATTATTTCACAGTTGGAAAAAGTTTGGAAGAATAAGAAGATAAATCTGCAAACCAAGATCATAATATTGGAAGCTACAGTGATGTCAGTGGTCAAATATTGTTCTGAAGCATAAGTGCTCCGAAAAACGAAGCAAAATTTATTAGATTTTTTCCAGAGAAATTGCCTACGAATTATTTTTCGAACCCGACTGACCGACTGTATTTCAAACAGTAAGCTGTGCGAAAAGTATGGTTTAGTTTTGTTTTCTAGGACTATAATAAGAGAAAAATTGAGATGGCGATGACATGTTTTGTGGGTGAAGGATGACCGTTTGCCAAAGATGGTCCTTTTTGGCCAACCGTACAGTGCTAAGCGAAAAGAAGGTCATCTTCGGTTGGGGTGGCAAGATTTCGTAAAGAGAGATTGAAGGAAAATGGCATCTTCCTGGGAGGATGTAAAGAGAAAAACTTTGAATAGATTGGGATGGAGAAGGAGTGTGTGTAGCTGTGTTGGTCTCCTGTGGCTTAGAACTACGATGAGTTCTTAGTAGTAGCAGTAGTAGTAATAGGTAAAACGCACATAGCTCTAGGTGGTTTTTGCTGCACGTAAAGAACTCCTAAATCCCATTTTTGTGTTTCTGGCCTGATCACTACAGAGCTCAGTGGATATTCCTGCGGGCGACAACGGGCTAACTGGACAACTGGGCTGTTGTGTGACGTCGTCAGAGATCGCTAGATTCCTCTCAGTCACTGAACTTCAAAAAATCTGGTCGCTGAAATTACTGAACTAGCACATAAAATTATGATGTTTGAAGTTACGAGAACTAGAAACGAAAACTTGGAAAGAAAGGATTAAAAGCTAGAAGCTAAATTCATCGGTTAGTGAATAGATGACTGTTTTCAGCAATCTTATGCTTCAGTGTTTGATTTTCGCCCCCGAGATAGTCACATGTTGCTCTGGAAAACATGTACATTTCTATTACTGGAGCCAGCGTTTCAACGACTGAGTCACTGTCACAAAAATGTACTCTTAATAAGAAACAGTCCATAGTACTACTACTACTACTACTGACATCTCATCACAGCACCAATCTGCCTTAGGCCATTACGGCTACGCTCACTCCTCCTCCATCCCAATCTATTCGAAGCTTCCTTCTTTACACCCTCCCAGGAAGCTCCCATTTTCCTTAATTATTTCTTTACGACATCCTCCTAACCAAACCACGGACGACCTGATTTCCGTTTAGCCCTAAACGGTTGGCCAAAAAGGACAACCTGTGGCAATCGATCATCATTCATCCGCAGAACGTGCCCTAGCTATCTCAACCTTTCTCTCTTTATAGCCCTAGAGAGCTGGATTGAACCACACTTTTCGTACAGCCTACTAATTGACACAGGAGTCATCTGGGTACCCAAAACAATACGTAGGCAATTTTCTGGTCAAAATCGCACTTTGCTGCTTTTATTGTCGCACAGTTGCAACGTCCTTAGTAGGCAATCATGATCAGTAGGCATGTACTAACTATGGAAACTACTGTTTAATATCAGAACCTATGCAATCAGCAAAAACAAGTTTAAGATCTGTCTATTTTTTTTAATATTATTTTTTTCCAGGAGTGATTGCATCGAACAAATTGTCTTAGACAATGATAGAGGGCTAACCTGAACAGTAATTAAGCCTTGTAGTGTCCTTTTTAAGGGATAAAAAAGACTGAAGGGATCGAAATCCTCAAAGATATTCGATTGAAAACTATGAGATAACTATTTGATTTAGCACAGTTGAGAAGTTCAATGACTATGTCTCTGGGGATGAAATGAGCCAACACAGCCTTGGCTACAAGTCATGCAATTTGCCCATAGTTTACATATAATTTTAGAAATTGAGAAATATAAGGAAATTGTTCAGGGGGAGAGGGTATTTCCAGAATATATGGAAAATAGTCAGATATTAAATTTAAAAAATAGTTTTTCAACTGAAAAATTAAGGAGGAGCATTAAAACTTATAAATAGCCCAAATTATTCTATAGTTGAGGGGGCTGCCCCTTCCTCATCCCTTGCTCTTTACGGTAAAGTTTGGCTTTTCGTCGCAATTCCTTAAGAGCGGCTTCAGAAACAAAAGAGCCGTTGAATTTCAATGAGAATTATTCTGAAAGAACTTTTAGACTTAAGTGTAGTTTTAATTCTGCTTATCGCTCTCAGTTTAAAAAAAAATATTTGGTCATACTTAGGCTTAAGCTCTTATTCTTACAAAAATTTTTCTCCTATGGAAAAAAAAAAAAACATGCAAAAACGATTGACACTTCAAAGGTCACTCCAAGCTTTCCGTGCCGCGCAGAAAATTACAAACTCCTGTAAGCTGCAGATCTAAAACGTTAAACTTCTTAAGCCTATAGTTTTATCATGTTTTCTCCCCGTTAAAGTATCCTGGGAATGTAGAATCAGGAAAATAATTTGACAGGAGTAGTACCAGATGGCTTTGCCACGTCTAAGATTAAAAAATAAACAACACAAAGTTCTAGAAAGAATGATCTCTTTTCAAAGGAAGTAGCTTCACTCTCTCATCTCCTAGAAAAAAAAAACGGTAAGCCCATGCTAAACCGTATAAAACCTCAAAATGTGTTTCCGTGTGGATTAGATAAGATTTATTCATAATGAAATACACATACACTATTACATTTTACTTTCCCCCCAAAGGCTCAAAAGGTTAAAAGATTATTAGAACTTAGTTCATCCTCCATTTTCCAACATGGATCTTTTTCAAAACAGAGAAACAGACAATTTTATTTTAAAAATATTGTGGTAAAAAATACACTTCTTTCTAGTTAAGGAAAATTGGAAAAAAAATCAACCTTTAACAAATTGCTTCACAAATGATTCTTTCACTACCCAACCCAAAAATATGTTTGTTTTTTAGGTTGAATTTGAGATTGAGGCAAAAAAGTGTTGATTGAGTAAATACCAGAAAATTTGATTAGATTTGTCATATTTACACTCTTTCTTTGCTGATGAACATGAAACTAAACGTTTGAAGTTAAAAGAATTATTTGGTTCCAGTTTTTTGTGACTCCAGAAACATTTTTGCCTCTAGTTTTCAGTGACTTTAACTCGGGATTGAAAAATACTGGTTTACTGTCTCACTTCGTAAAGGACTAGTAAGTCCGTATCTTCTCCTATTAAGACAATGTGGGTTGGTGTTCTTCTGACTTGACTGCAGTCATCGTAATCAGCAGGTCAGCATCGACTGGTGAGTTGTGCACTTTAAATCCCGCATCATTAAGGTAGCCGGGCAGCAGGCTTATGATTACCTGCTTGTTTTCTGCGTTGCTAAATGAAATCAACTTTTCTTTCTAAGTAAGGCACCTGCGGCGGAAGACTGATCTCAGGAAAGCCTTTAGACCTGCTCCTTCTCCTATGCGTCCCGTCTTTGATTGAGGGTCCAGGTAAATATCCTTCATACACTATGAAAGCACATCCATATCTTTGCTTCACATAGTGGACGTATTTGGTGCAGATATCCACATACGTGCTGCATTTCTCCCAAGGAATATGATGTAGAAAGGCCTCTCACCATGTTGTACATACTGAGGTTCATCAAAACTTTTAAGCACGCAATCTGTCTTTGGTTGCAGATCTTCAACTTCACGCCATATCGTATAGGCAAGCACTGGTTTGTCCGCCAGCCGAGGGAGACCATTCGGCTCAAATAACGAAGGTTGAGGGAAGCATAGTTCTTACTTGAAAAACCTCTGGAGTTCTTCATCTGAACTCTTTGAAACAGTGACAATCCTTTGGAACATCAAAGCAGGGTCAATGGTAGTCACTTCTGCTGCTGACTTCAGGTTAATTTGCGCTCTGATAGTAATAGCTGTTCTTTCTTCTTGAAAGTGTAAATGTTTGCGTCTTTTCTACTCATATCATTCAGTCCTATCCTTCAGGCTTCAAAGATTCACATCACCCCTTCAAATGATTGATTTTGATTCATGTTTACTTTCCTACCTCTCTTTTTTTTCATTCCTGCATGTGTCAAAGGGAGGTTCTTGTCAGATGCGAAGTTAAAGTAACATGTTTTGTGGAATACAACATCTGCTGCATGCAGATCCGAATTCGGTGCTAGAATTCATCTGTGAAATTTCTCATACCAGTGATCATTTCGCTTTTGACCAAGTCCCACCAGTGTCTCACCGATCTCTGTTTTGTGGACGTGAGAGCTGTTTTCCATCTTGTGAATCTTGTCAAAAACCAGTCTGCTCGAACAAAATAAACGATCGGTTTTTGAAATAGAATCGTTCTATCAGGTGATTTGAGCTCCACCTCTGGGACTCATTTCGCTTGACTAAGAATCGCAAGTGCTGGTCAATGGCCCTTGCATTTGTGTAAGAACTTCGGCATGACTAGTGAAAATAATCCCTCACAACAGCCGTCACATCAGTCTGTTGTCACTTTTTACTTGGTTATCGCTCCTACTTCAGTCACAACAACTTTCTCATCCGTTAGGAGTATTTCTTTCTTACAAATTAAACAAATCATCCTTCTAGACTAGAATTCCACCCCATAAAATCACGTAAAAGGTCACTTTAAGCGAAAGGGAAACCAGACTATTTTTAAATTTCAGGTATTTTTCCAGTTTGAATTAAAAAATTAAAATTTTGGCTCAGACAACAAAAATATTTTTGCCGTTTACATAATAACTTTAGCAATTTCTGTTAACATTTTCAGGAATAATTCTAATTTCAATTGACAAATCAGATTTTCTGTTAGTTGTTATACACATCTGTATCTACCATAAGGCTTTACCAGCATCAGCATAAACCTTTAACAGCAAAATAATTAAAAATTTCAGGTATTATTCTAATTCAAATTAAAAAGTTAAATGATCACTCAGACACCATGACAATTTTTGCAGTTTACATAATAATTTCAGCGATTCTGTTAAATTTTCAGGAATTATTCTAGTTTCTATTAAAAAATCCGCAATTTGCTAATTTTGGTACCTCAAATCTACCTCTGTAGCTACCGCAACCAAACCTTTACAATCATCAGTTAGAAATTAGAATTTTCAGACAAAGAATTGGAGATGCGAAATCCTTCGAAACTCGTGGACAATGACGATTTTCGAAAGTCAAATTCCTACGTACCTCAAATTTGCCTCAGAGACTACCTCACCCTCTCCATATTCAATCCAAGTTACTGTAATGTTCTGATATATTAAGGATGTTAAATCAAACCCCCAAACCGCTTCCTAAATTTGGAATTGTCTTTTCAGGTCGGCATTCTTTACATTAAAAATTCACCTTCAACTTCAACCAAAAAAAACTCAAATTTGTAAAAGGGCTAGAGCGGCAAACTTTTCGGATTCTAAATCAGCGCATATTTATTAGTCAGACAGTGAAAGAATCATTTGTACAGCAACACAACTTCCCTAGAACCTCTCCCCCAACCTCACTCTCTATCAAAGCTTTAAGCCCCAAACAATTCTTTTTGCTTTAAACATTTAATTTCATGTTCATCAGCAGACAAAGAGCTTAGAAATGACATATCTAATCAAATTTGCTGGTATTTACTCAATTAACATTTTTTGCCTCAATCTCAATTTCAACCAAAAAAAAACTCGACTTTGTGAAGGAGCTAGAGCGGTAATCTTTTGGATTTGGAATCAGCACATATTTTTAGTCGAATAATGTAAGAACCATTTTTATAGCAATTTGTTTGAGGTCAAACCATATTTTTACTAGACTATTCGAAGTATTAAATTCTTAAAACATGGGAGGGGGAATAATCAAGTCGCTTGCCATTTAATGCACCAAACCATCCTTTTCTGGATCTTCATGTAGCCAGTCATTTGAATATTACTAATAAACTAAAAAAAAAGAATGAGAATAAAACTTCGAGTTAAATTTGAGAAAATAAACTTAAATCATTTTAATTGGTTCAAAGGTCGTAATAAAAGCGAAACAGCTTTTTTACTCTTAAAATGTTGGCAGTGTTCTCAAGACAGGCACCTGTTTAAGAGCCCGTCCGTCACTTTGAAAGCAAAATTAGATCAGACAAAGTCCATTTGCTCAAGGAACTATGACAGACCTTTTCCTGGTTCTTTCTTTATAAATACTATTGACTTTGATGAAGAGCTTAAAAGATATACACAAAAAGGAGATAAGACTGAAGTGAGACCAAGAACAATGGTGCTAATTTGGGGGAGGGGATTGTGGCAATTCCCCCCTAAATTTCTAATATTGTCTTGTTATTTCTATTTCATAGATATTTACTATTTTAGCTATATGCTATGTTAAAGCAGTATTAATAGTCGTTTGTATTTGATATTCTTTTACTTCGTCCTTTCACAGCTAATACATAGTACTGTTACTTTTTACATAGCAGCTATTACGATTGGTAGCCATGCCTCCCCCTAAGATCTTAAAATTGCCTTGTTATTTCTACCTTAGAGCTATTTACTATTTTCCTCGCCATGTTATAGTACCCTGTTCTTAACTGAAAATGTAGTCTCTGAGTAGGGTTCAGTCAATAACCAAGCCCCAACAGGTTTATATTCATTGTTCTTGTGAGTTTTAATTGAAATTTAAGTAAAAAGAAACGTTTTTTTTCACGGTCAAAATCAGAAACAAAAATGAAGAAACCTTAGTTCAAGAAACGGTACTTTTGCAAGAACGCATTATATTAAGTAGATCACCCAACGAATAAACCATCTCTAAATATTAAGTATTTAATAAAAATATACCAACAGCGTAGATTTTAATAGAGTCTAAGCTGATTTTATTCAAATGCTGAAAGGTAAAAACCGGCTATTGTCTGATCTGTAGATCCAAATTCTCGAGTATGTACCATATAATACCAAAGGACACAAAGAACTAGCAATGATGCTAGAGCTCTAAGTGCTGACTTTGTAGAAATAGACTCCTGTACCTGTGATAGTCTTTTGGAAACAAGCGGAACAACAAATGACCAATGTCAACATGAAAGTTTTGCCTGCATGCCTGAACCTGTTTCGGACTTCAGTGACAGTAACAATCAAGAATTTCTCTCAGATATCTCAAGGACGTGGTATAATAAATTAAATAAACCAATCCCAAACGACCAGAAATTGAGCTAAACACTCAAGTCAATCAAGTGACTAGGACTTTCAATTTCTGTTTGAATGAGCATTTTCCCATCAATTTAGGATAATTAGTTCGATGTGATCACCCCTGAAAAAAAATAAACAAGCTTCCTGGCAATCCGTCTTGGATAACATACAAAATTATGTATTGTTTTGGATAGGGTCTTGAGGCATCTGTCATAAGGTTATTTGATTTAATTTGATCACATATTCAGGTAGATCCCTTCCTTTTTACGGGGTGCGACATCCCCCTTTCAAAGTTTTTCTCAGAATAATAGCTTTGGCAGGGTAAATTTAAATTTAGCAAATTTTACATCGTGAGAATCGCATAATAAAAGCATTTACCTTCTATATAGTGTCATGAAAGCTCCTTTTGTAGAGTTTGGATTACAATTAGCAAAAGTTGCTCTTTGCTTTTAGGTTGTCATTACGAACTGCTGGAAAATTTGGCTTTCTTCACTGTTATTCTTTTTTCTTTGACCTTTATGTATCTTGAAGAAAGGTCTTTTTTCGAATACCAAATATAAATCTTCTGGAATAAGTCGATGTTTTGCCAAAATTCTAGACTTTATTATGTTTACGCTTCTCTGCTTTTAGATATCATAATATCCTTTTTGGCCAGTAGCGCTAAGTGGGTTGGTAGCTCCAATTGTTTGCTTTCGAAATAAATAATTATGGTACTTGTGTATTATTCAGAACACACTCAACAAGTGAAGTTAAGTTCTTTCGTGAAAAAATAAAAAAAAACGAGTTTTTTTAACTGAAAGTAATGAGCGACATTAAAACTTAAAACGCACAGAAATTACTTCGTATATGAAAGAGGCTGCTTCCTCATCAACGCCCCGCTCTTTACGCTAAAGTTTGACTCTTTCTCTCAATTCTTCTTTTTAAAACAGTAAAAAACTTTAGCGTAAAGAGCGGGGCGTTGATGAGGAAGCAGCCTCTTTCATATACGAAGTAATTTCTGTGCGTTTTAAGTTTTAATGTCGCTCCTTACTTTCAGTTAAAAAAACTCGTTTTTTTTATTTAATTTCTGAACGTTTTTGAATCAATGCATGTTTTGATTTTGGCTCTCCGCAGAGGAATAATCAAAACGAAATTTGCATATTTTTTTTGGGGGGGGCTAAATGGCTTTCTCATAATTTTGATCGAATGATTTTGAGAAAAAAAGAGCGGGGGCGAAGCCTAGTTGCCCTCCGATTTTTTGGTTAATTAAAAAGGCAACTAGAACTTTTAATTTTTTACGAATCTTTTTATTGGTAAAATATTTACGTAACTTATAAATTAGCTTACGTAAAGAACTTTTGTATTATCATGTTTTTATTACATATATGAGGGGATTTGCCCCATCGTCAGTACCTCGCTCTTTACACTAAAGCTTAAATTTTATCCTAATTCATTAAGAATGACCCCTGAATCACAAAAGCCGTAGAATAAATAGTTGAAATTACTAAAAATACTTTAGCGTAAAGAGCTAGGTATCATAAGGAGGTGAGCCCCTTATATGGGTAATAATTTCTGTTTGTTTTAAGTTTTATTGCTGTTCCTTACTTCCAGCTGAAAAAGCTTTTTCACATTTATTTTTTAATTTTTTTTTTAAATAATGCTAGTAAATCCTGCTCTCCCTTCATGGAAGTTTTCTTTTCCCATGACAAATTCTCGATGGAAAGTTCCCCCAGCATATACCCCTCTTCTCAACCCCTCCCCCCAACTAAAAAAATCCTCCTGAAAACGCCTGTATACTTCCCAATAACCATTACTAGATGTAAGCACAGGTCAAAGTTTGTAACTTGTTGCCCCTCCCACGGGGACTGTGGGGGAGTAAGTCGTCCCCAAAGACATAGTTATAAGGTTTTTCGACTACGCTGAATAAAATGGCTATCTCAGAATTTTGATCCGTTGACTTTGGGAAAATAATTAGCGTGGGAAGGGGCATAGGTGCCCTCCAATTTTCTTGGTCACTTAAAAAGGGCACTAGAACTTTTCATTTCCGTTAGAATGAGCCCTCTTGCAACATTCTAGGGCAACGGGGTCGATACGATCACCCCTGGGAAAAAAAAAAATAAATAAACACGCATCCGTGATCTGCCTTCTGGCAAAAAATGCAAAATTCCACATTTTTGTAGATAGGAGCTCGAAACTTCTACAATAGGGTTCTCTGATACGCTGAATCTGATGGTGTGATTTTCGTTAAGATTCTATGACTTTTAGGGGGTGTTTCCCCCTATTTTCTAAAATAACGCAAATTTTCTCAGGCTCGTAACTTTTGATGGGTAAGACTAAACTTGATGAAACTTATATATTTAAAACCAACATTAAAATGCGATTCTTTTGATATAGCTATTGGTATCAAAATTCTATTTTTTAGAGTTTTGGTTACTATTGAGGCGGGTCGCTCCTTACTACAGTTCGTTACCACGAACTGTTTGATAAACTACGATGCGAAAAATCCACTGCTGTAGAACTTGATCAAGGGAACTCCGGTTCAATCCTACCTGTCTCAAGGGAAATTGGTGTTGTAGGTAATATTATAATAATTTTTTTCTGGTATTTTTCTAGTTTGAAATAAAAACATTAAAACTATTGCTCAGGCATCATAAATACTATTGCAATTTATGTAATAACTTTAGCGATTCTGAACTGAACTTCAAAATTTGTTCAACATTTTTTTGTGTCTTAAAAAGACATTGCTTATACTTAGTAGATTACTCGAATGTGATGTACATTAGCCATTCGTTAAGCTTCTCCCATCAAAAATATGTTAACAATCTCTTAGATAAACCAGTTTAATAGTTATCTTGTGGCAGTGTAATGGATGACTGCTGTAGAACTTGATCAAGGGAACTCCGGTTCAATCCTACCTGTCTCAAGGGAAATTGGTGTTGTAGGGAATATTATAATAATTTTTTTCCTCATGTTTAGGCTGCAAGTCTTCGATGTAAAATAATCATGGCTGTTTATTTCAAAACCTTTCTTTTTACATTTTAGACCTGAGCATCGATTCAGGTCGGTGCATCTCACTAAAAAAAAAGGTTAGACTTGACTTTTCTCTTTGTAGGGTTTTTATTTTTATGTATATGACGTCATATTTATGAGTACATTCGAAAAGCATACATATGTCATATTTGCCTTAGTAGCGATTGTATCGTTTTAAAATGATGCAGGCAAAATTACACAAGGAACCAATTATTGACAAGATAAGCCATAGAAACATTTATGGTGTGTCATAAAAAAAAAATATAATTTTTTAATTGAAACAAGAGAAATACCTAAAAATTTTAAAAGATGTTATATTCTCTAATAGGTTATTTCCACTTATAGTATAAAAAGAGATACGACAGAATAGTGAGAACCAGTGAGCTTACAGTTTTCACCATAACAAAATTAACTTAATGAAATCGAATTACCGGAATTACATCTATGACGAATGAAACATTATGAAAGGAGCACGGCTCAGTGTTTTTAAATAGCTTTATAGTGCCTAGAGTACAAATAAATAGCCTATACCTAACAAAGGATTACAATAATTCAAAAGCCTTGAAAAAAGAAGAAATCTTAAACCTTGCATAGCTGCTTTTAAAAATGATTTTAAAGATTACTGGGTTTGGAAGGTTGATATGAAGATATATTCAGTCAACAATAAAAGAACAAGTGATACCGTAGCTGAAATACAGAATGTAAAGAAGAAGCTAAAGAAGGACCTATCCCTAACCACGGGCAGCATTCAACCCACAAACCTCTGATCAAGTGGCACACTTTCATCCACCGTACTGTAACAAGGTAATCAATATTTGATTGTTCCACAGAACTGTGTATATAACTTAGATAAAAGAATCGTAATGGTAATACAACTGTTTATTACAAGTCATTGAGACTCCTCAACCTTCTATGAGTTCCCCGGGGATCCCTCCATTTTCCCGAGGAAAGAGTAGCAGCATGCCGAGTGCCGGGACCTGGCTTCAAAATCGGCTACCTGATTTTTCTCTTAACTTCCATATTGACATTTCTGGCCGCTAAAACGATCTAAAAAGGTCACAGCTTTAAGCAAGAACTTATATTTTTACCATGGTGTTTGTATCAAACCTATGGTGACACCGTGACATCAAGAAGAGGCCCACATTGTCTGCGGTTACAAGATAAGTGACAATGAGAATCAATATATACAAGCCTTTTGCGCAACCATGCTGGGGCCCGGTCTCAAAACCAATTTCATATTTATTTTTTTTTTTTTTTAGTTAAAACTGATAAATTGACATTTCTGACCACAAAAACGATCTGAATAGGTCACACCTTTCAAAAGTTCATATTTTTCCCAGAGTGGGTATTTTAAACCTATGGTCATGTCGTAAAATGAAGAAAAGGCTCAAATTGTCTGCAGTTACAAGACAAGTGACAACAACAATCCATGTATGCCGCATGTCGAGTGCTGGGGTTTAAATTGATAATGCCGAATCGCGTCGAGCTTCCGGTGCTAAATGGATGATATGTAAAGAAATATCTTCGAAATTTACCTTCTAATGCGAAAGAACTATGTCCTCTAACGAATTAGGATCTCCTAAAGATAGTCCAGAATTATGGACATACGCTTCCGGCTATTTCAAAAACGGTTGACAGCAGTGATGTGAAGGAGGTGCTGGAATCTCCACCACAAAACAAATATCTGAAGATTATAAGATATATATATATATATATATATATATATATATATATATATATATATATATATATATATATATATATATATATATATATATATATATATATAAACTTTTGTCTTACTAAAGTTTTTATTCTAGCCACCAGCAGATGAAAAAATACATTGCTTCTTTTTAAGTAAAAAGTCATGAAAAATCGAGGATCTCGCATCTGTCACAATTTGAAAAATTACGAAGAACAAATACACCGTTCTTTTTTTTGGCTCCTTACATTTGAGAAACAAAAAACTACCCGACCTAACCCTGAGCATTTCCAAAGCCATTGGCTTTCCAAAAATATGTTTTTACCAATGTCAGAGAGGGCATAACTCCCTATAGGTGGAAAATTTTGAACAGTCTATTTGTTAATAAATAAACTTCTTAGCTTGTGGTTTTAAAAGAAGGATATCTACAGTCTCGTCCCTACTTTTGTTTCGGGACTATCTTTCGCCCACTGCAGGTAAACATTGGCTAAACCCTGCTAAGGCCATACAACAACATGGGTCGAGCCAGTGCAGGGGAGATTTGGGGAAAATGGCTATTTGACCCCCCCCCGCCCTCTCGAGCGTCTAGAAGACGACAAACATCCAAGAGAACGAAGTCATAAAATCTTGTGGGAAATATTATAACTATCTGGAATATTTTTTTACCCCTACCTATAATCACCTCCCCGTCTACTGGCAAAAATGATTGATTGCCGTTTGTTTTCTCTGTTTCTTTAGACTTGACACGTTTTTAAAGAAATCTTTGTTGCATGTCCACACCTTTCCGTAAATTTCAACTGACTTTTTTTTTACTTTCTTTTTAATTATCACAATTTGTCAGAATATTTCCTTTCAAGATGGTAAATATTTTTTTACCCGGAAATTGATAATCAGATCATCTTGGATAAAAATTAGCAAAAACAGATGTCACACCTAGTTTCGACAAGACCGTTGACAAGCTTTGTTAAAAAGAAGACATCCTTCAAGGTCCTGGTAATTATCCAGGTTCTACTAGTTCCTTAGAAGAAATTGCGACATTACGAAGGCAACCTCTTGGTTCCCGTCTATTTCTGTCCAGTGTTAATTTACAAGCTACTGCGGGGGAGAACTTAGTGCTTTAGTTTCGTTTGTGATTTCAATCATGGCAGATATTGAAGTGCAAGTCTCTGTTGAAAAGAAAACAAAGAAAGTGAAAAAGACCACCTCTTCGAAGAAAAAAGTAGAAGAGGTCGAGGAAAATTCCAAGGAAAATGTTGCACCTCCAACCAAAAATGAGGATAAGTACGAGCAAAACCAAACCATTTTGATTAAGTTAAACATATAGCTTATTTGACCAAGTGTTTCATTTTTGCACTCCGAAATAATGCATAACCAAAGCCTAGCATATAATCGGAATCTCTAGCCTTTAAAAAATTTATGTGATATATTTTAAAAATCGGTACATACAATTAGATACATTTTGATTTCGGAAAATGAAATGAAGCTGATTTCATTAGACATATTTTTATAAAATGTCTATTATTAATATATATATTTTAATATATACATTTTTTTATTCTAAGCTTTGGAAACAAAGCTCCAATAATCTAATGAAATTTCAAAACATATTTCCCAAACTATTTTAAACCCTTATCAATCACGATTCTGCCCAGGACGAGCCCCGGGGTTTTTCATCATGCCTCATTTGTACGGCATCTTTTTTTTTTAATTTTGCTTTTAGAACGTAAAGTTTGCGCTATCCCGTAAAAAGTGGCACCCTTCTAAGGAGAGCGGGGGAAGTAGACACTTTAAAATAACTTCCCTGGATATAATAAAGCCTACGGCTCTGAATTTCTAATTCAACTAACTCTATTACTTTCCAAGATTATAAGAAACCCTAAGACTTATAAACCCTAAGACTAACCCTAAGACTAAACCCAAGAAACCTTATACCCAAGAGCTAGAATTGTACAACCTCTTTTATAGAATAAACTTTATTTTCAGTTTTATATTAGTTTGGCACTTAAGAGTGAACTATTAGCAACAAGAGATACAGTAATTTGGGCTTATGTTTCATTCTTCTCCTAATATTTTATGATGCAAACAATCCGGCCCCAATTCTGTCAAAGCTTCTATTTTCTCTGTTTTATTCCAGAAATTTAGGGTGCTGTGGCCCAAGACTCTCTCTTAAATGATTTACGGAAATTATTATGTTTCTTATAGAACTTATTTGATTGAACAAATTGATCCTTGGTAAGGCCTTGAAAATTAGAAACTAAAAAAAATAATAAAAAATAAAGAAGCACTTAATTACCATAAAAAAGATAATAAAGATAAAAATTACTTTATAAGTTAGACATCTGGGTTAAACTTGAAAAAGCATTTTTGTTATATTTTTGCTTTTAGTTTATATGCTTCTCGAAAAGGTTTGGTTTTGCTCGTATGTTTTCATAATGGTAAGAATTATGTTCTCTCTTTTTTTTTGCATGCAAAACATTGACAGTAACGGGCAAAACTTGTGTACTAAAGGATTTTCAGCAGTTTATTTGAAAATAGTCTAGGGTTCGAAACATTTTCAGCAGTTTTTCAATAGCTATTATCACGCCTGTAGAGACGGGAAATCCCCTCTTCGTATCAGATTGGCCCGAAGGATACTAAACTCTTGAAAAACTGGGAAATAGTAGCATATAATTGCACTTATTCTTTACATGGGCTGAATTTTGCTGTAGTTGAGTTTTGCTGGGTTGAAATTTGTGAGATTTTAATTACTTGGACTGATTATTTCTCGGCTGAGTCTTGTGCTGGTTGAGTTTTGGTGGCTTCATTCCTTCGAAAGGTAGAATTTTATATGGCTTGAGCTATGAGTAAGTTGAATTTTGTGTGGATGAGTTTTGGCAGATTGAGTTTTGGCCGATTGAGTTTGGTAAGTAGGTAAGGTTTGGTAAGGTTTGAGTTTAGTAAGCAGATTTTGGCAGTTTAGGCTTTGAGAGTGTTTAAAACCTTCTTTAAATCATATTAAGCGCGTGAAAAGTGTAGCTCTCTTAGGCAGTCCTTCTACTTCAAGAGATTATGCCTTTTTGAATTTTTTTTCAGGGAAATAAAAATCTGAATAATTTGTGTTTTTAAAGGGCTATTTGCGACCCCTAAAGCTAAAAATTTAACTGTTTGTATTAAATCTTCCTTGTAAGTTTATCTCTTACAAAATGCAATCGTGTAAATTTCAACCCAGTAAATTCATACTAGCGAAAGTCAGCTAACACGTGAAATTTGGATAAAAGAGTAGTGGAAACAGCGATATTGAGTAATAGCGATATTTTATATCTGATAATGCACTTTCCCTCAAGATTGCACACCTTCTTAGATACGTTCTCACATCTCCTCTCCTCAATTTTCGGATATATTCCTCCTCCGTCAATTACTCATGACATGCAACTTGAAACTGAACCAATTTATTTTTAATTTTGGAATCAGTAACAATTATGTTTTGTTTAGGTTAACAATGCTTTAAAAATCAACCTCTTAGAGCTTTCGTCAGTAATTGACAATGTATTATTTTGGAAATATCTTTGCTTGCTAGTGAAAATGTTCCAAAGACACACGGAAGACATTTTCAGTCTCATCATGGTCTCAGCTAGAGAAGAAACTATGATAAGACTCTGCTAGGTTGCAGGGATAGCTGCAACTTAGTAAGCAACGTAACTCATCAAATGTTACGAGACAGAGATGATTTAGCCAGGTTTTAAAAAAGGGGGAAATACCCCCAGAACATCAATTATGCTTAATGAAAACGACACCATCAGGTTCAACAAAACAAGGAACCCTACCATAGAGGCTTCAAGGTCCAATGCACGAAAATGGGGAATTTTACATTTTTCGCTAGAAGAAAGATCACAGATGCGAGTTTTTTGTTGTTGTTGTTTGTTTGTTTTCCCCTGGGTTGTTTGTATCCAGCCAGTGGTCGTAGAAGATCGGGAGAGGGCTCAATTGACTGGAGGTAAAAAGTTCTAGTGCTCTTTTTGTATGACTGATAATATTAGAAGGTAGCTAGCCCCCTCCCACACTCATTTTTCCCCAATGTCACTCGATCAAAATTTTGAGATAGCCTTTTTTCAGAAAAGTCGAAAAACTTAGTAACTATGTCTTTGAGGAAGATTTGCCCCCTACAGTCCCCGGCGAAAGGGTCACAGGGAATGAACTTTGTCCATTGTTTATATATAGTATTGATTTTTGGGAAGAATTCAGACGTTATTCAGGGGGTATTTTTTTAGTGGAGGGGTGTCATGTTGGAGGAACTTTCCATGGAGGAAAAGAGTATATTATTCTAATTAAATGACATTTGTGATTCAAGAGTCATTCTTAAATAACCGGAGCAAAAATTAAACTTTAGCGTAAAGAGCGAGGTATTGAGGAGAGGGTGACCCCTCTCATATATGTAATAATTTCTTTTCGTTTTAAGTTTTAATGTTTCTCCTTGCTTTCAGCTGAAAAAACTTGTTTTTTTTTATTAATCTAGTCAGGAAACAACTTTGTGTGAATGACCAGTTCAGTTTTCTCATTTACTAAAGGTAAATAGCTTTAGAAAAGTGTAAATGAAAGGCAATTATATTTTGTTTACGGTTTGATCAGAAATCCACTTTCAACTTGAATAGCTACTGAAAAACCCTGCTCAGATTGTTGTGGTTAACCTCATCCGTTTTTTAGCTTCCAAGAATTACACATTAAGTTGATAATCTTTATTCGAATTGTTTCATACAGATTTTCACTTTCGTCAGAAAACTTCGTCATTTACGGACACCAGCAAAAGGTGGGTTGACAACCCTTCTTTTGGAAAGAGGAAAACACACAAAAAAAAAAAATACATATGTAAAGAAAGCTGACGGAATGAGAAATGAAACTATGTACCAGTGAGGTAAATACATTATTTCTTTTAACACTTCACACTTGGGAGACTTCCTGGCGACAGAGCTCATGTCATAAGCTTTGTTAATATTATTTCAGGATATAACAGTTTATTCACATATTCATATAAAAACGTCTATATTTATGATTAATTTGGAATTTAGCTTGGTTTTAATTTCCTACTTGTATCTTGGAAAAGAACATTTGAAGCGGCAATGATTCGGTTTGAGACGCCAATTATAACACTAATTTTTCTCAAGCATTATCTATTAATGCTGTATCTATGGATCTTAAAACCAAGCGTGTTTAATACTGCTCTAATGCATTGTAGCTCTCATGCACAAATATTTGAAATTATTTAAAACCGATTTAATATTTTAACCGAAATATGCATATTAACAGCTCGTGGTAACGAACTGTCAGTTACATCAAAAGAATCACATTTTAATGCTGATTTTAAATATATTAAATAAAAAAAACAAGTTTTTGTAACTGAAAGTAAGGAGTGACGTTAAAACTTAAAACGAACAGAAATTACTTCGTATATGAAAGGGGCTGCTTCCTCATCAACGCCCAGCTCTTTACACTAAAGTTTGACTCTTTCTCTCAGCTCTTCTTTATAAAACAGTAAAAAAAAACTTTTGCGTAAGGAGTGGGGCGTTGATGAGGAAGCAGCCCCTTTCATATACGAAATAATTTCTGTTCGTTTCAAGTTTTAATATTACTCCTTACTTTTAGTTAAAAAAACTTGTTTTTTTTATTTAATTTTTGAACGTTTTTGAATCAGTGTATGTTTTGATTTTAGCTCTCCGCAAAGGAATAATTAAAACGAAGTTTGCATATTTATTTATTTTTTTTTGCTAAATGGCTTTCTCATAGTTTTGATCGAATCATTTTGAGAAAGAAGGCGCGGGGGAGGAAGCCTAGTTGCCCTCCGATTTTTTGGTTACTGAAAAAGGCAACTAGAGCCTCTAATTTTTTACGACTGTTTTTATTAGCAAAAGATATACGTAACTTATAAATTGGCTTACGTAACGAACTTTTGTATTCTCATGTTTATATTACATATATGAGGGGTTCAACTCATATATACAGTCAGTACCTCTGAATCACAAAAGCCGCAGAATAAATAGTTGAAATTACTAAAAATATTTTAGCGTAAAGAGCGAGGTATTAGGAGGAGGTGAGTCCCTCATATGCGTAACAATTTATGTTCGTTTTAAGTTTTAATGCTGCTCCTTACTTCCAGTTAAAAAAAAAATTTCATATTTATTTTCTCATTGTGTTTTTTTTTAAATAATGCTAGAAAATCCTGCGCTCCCTTCATGGAAATTTTCTTCCCCCATGACAAAGTCCTCCATGGAAAGTTCCCCAAACATGTCCCCTCTTCTCAAACCCTCACCCCAACCGAAAAGTCCCCCTGAAAACGTCCTTAAACTTCCCAATAACCATTACTATATGTAAGAACTGGTCAAAGTTTGTAACTTATAGCCCCTCCCACGAGGACTTTAGGGGAGTAAGTCGTCCCCAAAGACATAGTTATAAGGCTTTTTGACTATGCTGAATAAAATGGCAATCTCAGAATTTTTATTTGTTGACTTTGTAAAAATAATTAGCGTGGGAGGGGGATATGTGCCCTCCAGTTTTTTTGCTCACTTAAAAAGGGCACTAGAACTTTTCATTTCCGTTAGAATGAGCCCTCTTGCAACATTCTAGGACAAGAGGGTCGATACGATCACCCCTGAAAAAAAAAAAAAAAAAAAAAAAACAAACAAACAAATAAACACGCATCAGTAATCTGCCTTCTGGCAAAAAATACAAAATTCCACATTTTTGTAGATAGGAGCTTGAAACTTCTACAATAAGGTTCTCTGATACGCTGAATCTAATGGTGTGATTTTCGTTAAGATTCTATGACTTTTAGGGGGTGTTCCCCCTATTTTCTAAAATAAGGCAAATTTTCTCAGGCTCGTGACTTTCGATGGGTAAGATTAAACTTAATGAAATATATATATTTAAAATCAACATTAAAATGCAATTCTTTTGATGGAGGTATTGGTGTAAAAATTCCATTTTTTAGGGTTTTGGTTACTATTGAGCCGGGTCGCTCCTTACTACAGTTCGTTACCACGGTCTGTTTGATAAGTTTGTTTGATCAAATTACAAATCAGAAGTTACTAACCTGAAAAAATTTGCCTTATTTTTGAAAATAGGAAGAAACACCCCTTAAAAGTCATAAAATCCTTAAAAAAAAATCAGACCATCAAATTCAGCCTACCAGAGAACCCTTCAGTAGAAGTTTCAAAATCCTATGTATAAAAACGTGGAATTTTATATTTTTTGGCACAAGACAAGTCACGGATGCGTGTTTGTTTGTTTATTTGTTTGTTTTTCCCAGGGGTGATCATATCGACCCAGTGGTCCTAGAAGGTCGGGAGAAGGCTCATTCTAACGGAATTTAAATGTTCTAGTGCCCTTTTTAAGTGACTAAAAAATTAGAGGGCACCCAGGCCCCCTCCCAAACTCATTTTTTCCCAAAGTCACCTGATGAAAATTCTGAGATAGTCATTTTATTCAAAATAGTCGAAAAACCTAATAACTGTGTCTTTGGAGACGACTTACACCCCCACTGTCCCTGTGGCAGGGGCTGCAAGTTACAAACTTTGACCAGTGTCTACATACTGTAATGGTTATTGGGAAGTGTACAAACACTTTCAGGGGTATTTTCTTGGTTGGGGGGAGGGTTTTATGCTGGGGAACTTTCATGGAGGAACTTCTCATGGCGGAAGAAACTTTTCATGAAGGAGGCGCATAATATTTTTGTATTTTCTTAGAAAATAATGAATAAATAAATATGGAAAGTTTTACAACTGAAAGTAAGGAGCAGTATTAAAACTTAAAACGAACAGAAATTATTACGCATATGAGGGTTTCACCTCTTCCTCCTAATACCTTGCTCTTTATGCTAAATAATTTTATCAATTTCAACTATTTATTCTACGGCCTTTGTGATTCATGAGTCATTCTTAAGGAATTGGGAAACAATTTATGCTTTAGTGTAAAGAGCGAAGTATTGAAGAGGGGGTGAACCCCCTCATATACGTAATAAAAACATAAGAATATAGATGTTTGTTACGTAAGTTAATTCGTAAGATACGTATATTTTCACTAATAAAAACGCTCGTAAAAAATTAAAAGTTCTAGTTGCCTTTTTAAATAGCTAAGAAATTGGAGGATAACTAGGCCTACTCCTCCGCTCCTTTTTTCTCAAAACTGTCCGATCAAAACTATGAGAAGGCCATTTAGCCAAAAAAATAAATTAATATGCAAATTTCATTTTAATTCTTCATGTGCCGAGAGTCAAAATCAAAACATGCATTAATTCAAAAACTTTCAGAAATTAAATAAATAGAATTAAGTTTCAGTTTTTTAACTGAAAGTAAGGAGCGACTTTTAAACTTAAACCGAACAGAAATTAGTCCGTGCATGAAAAGGGCTGTTCCCTCCTCAACGCCCCGCTGTTTACGGTAAATTTTCTTACTGTTTTAAAAAGTATAGTTGAGAGAAAGAGTCAAACTTTAGCGTAAAGAGCGAGGCGTTGAACCCGGGATATAGGGCAACAAATAGAGTATGGCAACAATCCTGGTTTCGAGAAAACCCAGGATATATGGCAACAAATAGCGAAGAAAAAAAATGAAAAAGATCAAATACTTCCTTGTGCTCAGAAAAAGAGCCTCAGTGTGGTCGTAAAACCGATGTGCGCTACACAACAATTTGTAAATTATATAATATCTTTTTGACATAAGTAAACACCCAACTCGCTTAGCTTACAGACAAATGTTTCAGACTAAGTGCTTGGTCTATAGCTTTGCTTGAAACTACTCATTCATTTGGATGGCCTTTCTAAGGAGAATATCCTAGCAATGCCCTGTGCCGATTTCTCAACAGTTATATTCATCAGTATGCCTAAAGCCCATACCTCAATATAGTCATACCTGTCGGTAACCCGAAAATTGCGCACAACTACAGCGTAAATTATAAAACTCGGTTCATAATTTTTTGATTTGAATATTGTTCGACTCTTAAGTCTATTAAATAAATAAAAAAAAAATTTTCAACTGAAAGTAAGGAGAGATAATATAACTTAAAACGAACAGAAATTATTCTATATATGAAAAGGGCTGTTCCCTCCTCAATGCCCCACTCTATAGGCTAAAGTTTGACCTTTTCTAACAACTCTACTTTTTATAACAATAAAAAAAACTTTAGCGTAAATATGTTTCACGGGAAAGAGAAAAGTCAAATTTAGTGGAAAAATATTAAACAAAATGTTTTTAAATGCACAATATTTCAGAATATGTAAATTGTATTAAGTCGAAACATAGATGTTGAACAAAATCAAAAGGAACTATGGGTATCCAGGTTTTCAAAACTATACATCTGTAATATATCAATTACATCTAAGAATATTCGGTCGGAACGTCAGGAGGTGCGGAGGGGGGCTTATAACTAATTCAAGAGACATTCATCATATCTCGGTTATCAAAAGGCCCATCTGCAATGCCGTCTGAATCAAAAGACGCTGACTTTGTGATCACATTTCCAAAAGGCTTATCTACCATGTATATGGAACTACTAAGGGTATTTAACTGAAAATCTTAGAAAATAATGAACAAAGTAAAAAAAAACCGTCCATCCAGGTTGTCAAAAAGGCCTATTTGCGAAATCTCAGGAACGGCAAGTATATTAAGTTAAAACCTTCAGGGAATGTCGAGAAAATGATGAAATAAATCAAAAGTTACTATGCATATCCAGGCTGTCAAAAGGGTATATAAGTAACGTCTTAGTGACAGCTAATGGTAGTGAGTTGAAATTTTTAGGGAATGTTAAGGAATATTTTTAAATAAACCAAAACACTATATATGCATCTGGGATGTCAAAAGAGCGTATTTGCAATATCTCACAAACAGCTATGGCTATTAAATTAAAAGTTTCAGGGGATGTGGAGGATATATTCAATTAGGTCAAAATACCTTAAATGCCTCCAGGCTGTCAGAAGGTCAGATGTGCAATATTTAAGGAACATATACAAGGATTAAGTTTGATCTTTCAGTGAATGTTGAGGGAATGCCAAATTAAGTCAAAAGGCACTATATGGATCTAGTTGACCAAAAGAGAGTATTTGCAATAATTCGGAAAAGGTAGAGAGTAACAAATTGAAACTTTCAGACAATGTTGAGTGGGATGTTGAAGTACCGTAAGAGATGCTGTGTTCATACAGGTTTTATAGGGTGTTTCTGCAATTTATAGGTAACGGTAAAGGATATTTAGTTGAAAATTCTAGGGAAAAAACAAATCCAAAATAAGTAGAAACTGAAATGAATAATCAAGTCAGACTTAACCAAGATTTAACCAGACTTAGCCGTTACCTAATTTATAAATAATGGTAAAGGGTATTTAGTTGAAAATTCCAGGGAAAAAACAAATCCCAGAACAAGTAGAAACTGAAATGAAAAATCAAGTCACCCTTAACCAAGCAATAAACTTTAAATTGATAAGAGCGGTTGTGGCGCTACTGACTTTCTTCTAAATCTTCTAAAGATTTTGCGTCACTTGTGCCTTGCTATAAACAAAATACCTTGTAAATATTTTCTTTTTATGATGATAACATGAATCACCCAAAAATATTTAATAAATATAACTTACAGGGAGTGAAATCGTTTTCCTTCAAATATTTAGCTTATTTTTATTAGTTTTTTCCAACCATCTCAATATTTATCTTGATTTTATTTGATTTTTGATTTTTTTTCTTTTTTTTTAATGTTTTCAAAGTTAAGCCACACAATTCAAAATACTTATAATTTTCATTCAAACATGAATGATGAAAATAGCTTTTAGAAGGTTTAGAGAGGGGGGGGGGTATTCATTTTTAGTTTTACTCATTTCACGGTTGTTTTTTTTTTGTCTTTTATAATCCATTGTCTAAAAATGTAATGTTATTGATTATTTTCATTTCTGTTTGTTTTGAGTTTCATTCGTACCATGAAACCCTCAGTTTTCACGGGTTTCGTTATAATTTTGCGTCGTTGAAAATTTTAATTATTAAAGGACTTTATTTCTGTGCGGCTTAGGATTTATTAAGGTTCTTTACTTTAAAAAAAATCTCTTTCGATGATTTTTCTTAATTAATGATAAAAAAAAGGCCAAAGAAGGCTTAAAAAAAAGATACAATTTAGATACATAAGCATGAATTTCTTTTGGGTAGGGAGAGAATATAAAACGTATTTTATTAATTCAAAAAAGAAATGCCGGTAAGTTTGAGAATATTTAGAATTTCGGGGAAATCGAGGCTGGAGCTCCCCCAACCTGTATAAGTAGAGTGTATATTAAGTTCCACTAACAACAGTTGTATTCTTGCTTTGTACTAAGACTGAATTTGAATACCGTACATGGAATGCATCCAAGTATACAAAAAATTAACTTATATATAACTAAATTTCTATACATGGAAATATATTTTGATTTATCCTACACAGTTCAATGGTGTTTTTAATCATTGGAACTTGTGTCAGAATTTTGTCCTATTTGCGCTCTATCTTAAACCAGACACACGAATCCAAAAACAGACTTGAGTGCTTCTAAACGCTTCTGGAAAACTTTATGGTCTCAAGTATCCCTTTAAGATACCGCCAGATACTCTTACTCCAAGGTACGGATCACTGAATACTAACCAATTGGAATTTCGGTGTCTAACAGTAGGTGATATTCGAAGCGGAACTGTACCCTTCAAGACGTCACTTCTTTAATATTAAATTTAGAAAAATAAGTTTTTTCAACTAAAATTAAGCAGCAACATTAAAAATTAAAACGGACAGAAATTATAACGTATATGAGGGGGGTTACTCCCCCTATACACCTCGCCCTTCACGCCAATGTTTTTTAGCAATTTAAAAAAAAGCTTCTTATTGTTCTAATTAAAAGAACATAGCGTTTCAGGAGTCATTCTTTCAAAATTGGGACCGAATTCAAGCTTTAGCGTAAAGAGTGAGGTGTTGAGGAGGAGAAACCCCGTCAATTACGTAATAATTTCTATTCGTTTTAATTTGTAATGTCGCTCCTTACTTTTATTAAATCTCTGACCATTTTTTTTCAATAATGCCAGGAAATCCGGCCACACCTCCACGGAAAAATCCCTCCTTCTGACCGATTTATTCTCTAGACAAGTGATTCCCAAACTGTGGTACGAGTGCCCCTTGGATGTACGCCAAAATGTTTAGGGGGTACACGACCAGCCAACACCAAATAAAAGAACCCTTTAACTCTAGGACTGGCAATTTTATTTATATTACTTAGTACTGGTAACTGACAAGGGGCACCTAAAATATTTTATTTGTAAAAGGGGGTACATTGTGTACATAAGTTTGAGAACCTCTGCTCTAGACAATTCAATCTTGGTGAAAATTTACCTCGGACACTTACCCTTAATATCTCCACGCGTGAAATTGAATCAATGAAAGCAGGACACGAGAAGAATCTCGTATAGGAATGCTGGAAAATTTCACCAGTTTAAAATTTCCCCTGAAAAAGTCACCCCCTGAAAAATTCCCTCCTTACGACAAATTGTCCTTGTAGAAAATCTCGCCTGTAGATAATTCGCCCCACCCCTCACCCGGAAAATGTATTCATAGTTTCCAATAGCAAATACTACACACAAGCAATGGGCAAATTTTGTAGCTTAGAGACCTTTCCCCAAGACTGTAGGGAGTCAAGTAATCTCAAAAAGATATATTTATTCAGCCTTTCAATTATGTTGAACAAAATGACTTGTTCAAAAATATGACCGGACGATTTTGAAAAAAAGGGCCGTGGGAAGAGGCCTTGTTGCCCTCCAACTCGTATGATTACTAAAAAGAGCACTAGAAGTTTTAACTTCAGCTAGAATGAGCCCTTTCGCAACATTTTAGGACTACTGGGTCGATACGATCACCTCTGGGGGGATAAAAACCAAATAATCACGCATCCGTGATCTTTATTCTGACAAAAATTACAAAATTCCACATTTTTGCAGATAGGAGCTTGAAACCTCTACAGAAGGATTTTCTGATATGCTTAGTATGATTGTGTGATTTTCATTAACATTCTATGATCTTTAAGGGGTGTTTTCCCTTTTTTGAAAATCAGGAAAATTTTCTCAGGCTCGTAACCTTTGATGGGTAAGATACAACTTAATGTAACTTATATATTTGGAATCAACATAAAAATAGGGTTCTTTTGGTATATCTATTGGTATAAAAATTCCGTTTTTAAGAGTTTAGGTTACTATTGAGCGGGGTCACTCCTTACTTGCAGTTCATTACCACGATCTGTTTGATGATAATGAATATAGTAACAAAATTGTGGTTATATAGGTCCATCAACTAAGGGTGGGGTAATTAGCCCCTAGTCTTACACCATTACATTCTAGATTTAGAAAATAACTGTATTTTAGTTGAAAAACTTTTGTTTTTGGTATTTCAATTGAACATCAAAGAAATGACAAAACTGTCCCCTTGAATAAATAAAATACATCTTGAACCCATCCCCCTACATTTTGTAAATGGGTTTCTGATATCATTTACCTTTGCTCATTCATTCATTTACTTTCATCTAAACTTTTAAAGTACATAAGCAGAAGACCCAAGAAGCCAATCTTCCAATAAGAAAAAAAAAGCGTAAACATCAAAACGTGTCAAATGTGTTAATCATGTGAAAAAGTATCCTATGCTGATTAAAAAACGGGTGTAAATTGATATAGAACAAAGGGATGGTTGTCTTCTCGGGATGTCATTTATCCTCATCTTGGCCTAAGTAAGACCTCAACGAACATCTATTAGCGATATTTTATTCTGAAAGTTATGGGAAAAGAACCCCTGCCCTTCCTTTTTGATTTTTAACTCTATTTTTGATTTTTATGGCATTTGGTATCTACCAAATAACATATGCGATTGCAAATTCTGTCGGTCGGTCTGTCGGTCTGTCTGTTCCGGTTTTGCTAGTTTAGGCACTTCAAGGTAAGCTAGGACGATTGAATTCGTCAGGCGTATCAGGAACCAGACAAGATTAAATTAGAAATTGTCGTTTCCCCGATTCCACCACCTGGGGGGAGGGGGATTGGGGGAACGGTTAAATCGGAATAATTGGAAAAAATGAGGGATTTTCAACTTACGAACGGGTGATAGGATCTTAATGACATTTAATATTTTGAAGGATATCGTGTCTCAGAACTCTTATTTCAAATCTCGACCAGATATGGTGACCTTGGGGGGAGTTGGGGGGAGGGGAACTAAAATCTTGGAAAACGCTTAGAGTGGAGGGATCAGGATGAAACTTGGTGGGGAAAACATACAGAAGTCACAGATACGTGATTGACATAACCGAAATGGATCCGATTTATTTGGGGAAGTTGGGGGAGGAGGGATGATTCTGAAAAGTTAGAAAAATGTGGTGTTTTTAACTCACGAAGGAGGGATCGGTTCTAAATGAAATTTCATATTTACAAGGACCTCATAACTCAGATCTTTTATTTTAAATCCTAAATGGATCCAGTGTCATTGGGGTTGGGAGGGGGAACCGGAAATCCTGGCAAACACTTAAAGCGGATAGATCAGGATGAAATCCTTTGGTGGGAAGAATAATAACAAGTCGAAAATACGTGACTAAAATAACCAGACCGGATCTGATCTCTTTGGTGGAGCTGGGGAGGGGGACGGAGTAATTCGGAAAAATTAGAAAAAATGAGGTATTTGTAACTTACCGGCCGGAGATCAGATAATAATGAAATTTGATATCTAGAAGAATCTTGTGCTTTAGAGCTCTCATTGTAAATCCCGACCAGATCCGGTGAGACATTGGGGGGGGGGACCCAAATTTTCGGAAAACGTGAAAATTGAGGTATTTGTATCTTACGAATGTGTGATCAAATCTTAATGAAACATGATATATAGAAGGATCTTATGTCTCAGATGCTCCGTTTTCAATTCGAATCAAATCTGGAGACATAGGGGGTTGGAGCGGGGAAACAGAAATCTTGGAAACCGGAAATCTTGGAAAAAGCTTAGAATGGAGAGATCGAGATGAAAATTGATGGAAAGAATAAGCACAAGTTAAAGATACGTGAATGATATAATTGGAAGGGATCCGTTCTCTTTGGGGGAGCTGGGGGGTGTTAACTTGGAAAAATTAGAAAAATTGAGGTATTTTTAACTTAAGAACGGGTGACAAAATCTTAATGAAATTTGATATTTAGAAGAAACCTATGTCTCAGAGCTCGTATTTCAAATCCCAACCAAATCTGTTGGCATTGGGGGAGGGGGAAACCAGAAATCTTGGAAAACGCTAGGAGTGGAGAAATCGGGATAAAACTTGGTTGGTAGAATCAGCAAATGTCGTAGATATGTGACTTATGTAACCGTACTGGATCTGCTCTCTTTGAGGGAGTTAGGGGGTGGGATTCAGTGCTTTGGCGAGTTTGGCGCTTCCGGACGTGCGAGGACGAGGAAAATTGGTAGGCGTGTCAGGGATCTGTACAAATCGATTTGATAAAGTCGTTTTCCCCCATTCGACCATCTGGGGGGCTGAAGAGAGAGGAAAAATTAGAAAAAATGAGGTATTTATAACTTACGAGTGGGTGACCGGATCTTAATGAATTTTGATATTTAGAAGGACCTCGTGACTCAGAGCTCTTATTTTAAATCCCGACCGGTATTATGCCTCTGATTTTTCCTTTTAAATCTATCTCTTGATTCTTAGAATTTTGCTAGAGCACATACCATATGAGCTCTTGGCTCTTAGCTCTTCTGGCATCGTCACAAGTGCCATATGAGCTCATAGATCTTGTTAATTCTATTTTTAACAGAAACTACTTCTTTGTGCAGTTTTCTAGTTCTTGGTAATTTTGTACGTCAAATTTAGAAGAAAAAGCTGGGGTAATAAATACCAAAAACAGCTAAAAACATACTTTCCTGAGAAATTGCCTACGGATTATTTTGGGTACCCGGCTGACTGACCGTATTGCAAACAGTAAGCTGCACGAAACATTTGGTTCAATCCCGCTTTCTAGGGCTATAATGAAAGAAAGGTTGAGATGGCTAGGACACGTTCCGCGAGTGAAGGATGACAGATTGCCGAAAATTGTCCTTTTTGGCTAATCGTCTAGGGCTAAACGGCCAAACGGTCGTCCTCGTCTGGGGTGGGAGAATGTCATAAATAAATATTTAAAGGAAATGGGAACCTCCTGGAAGGGTATAAAGAAGGAGGCTCTGAATATATTGGTTTGGAAGAGGAATGTGCATGGCTGTGTTGGCCTCAGACGGCTTGGTGCTGTGGTGAGTTATTAGTAGTAATAGTAGTAGTAGTGTTAGTAGTATGAATTTATTAAAGATCGATCAAGAGGACAAACAGGCATTTCAATTTAATGTCCTTGGGCATCTTCAGAAACAACACATCCCTCCTCCATCCTATTTTGTTTAGCTGGTCCAAAACTCAAAGATATTGGAAGTTTGTCCCATAGTTACTCATATACTTCATAGAATTTCTCTACTGTTTTCGTAGAATCAAAAAAGCTTGTAGTTGATCTCTTGAAGAAAAAAATGCTTATGCAGTATGTTTGATGAGCATTTGCTGAAAAAGAGATTTGCATAATATGTTTTTGAATCCATATTTTAGCAGTTAGTCATAGGAAACATTAGTTTTTTTTGTTTCTGGCATTAAATCATTCTGGAAGTATTTAGTAATTCTACTGACAGTGGGGTCTGCAGGTAGCAAAGGGACAAATCACACAGAGTAAAGCCAAGCCGAAATTGAAAAGTTAACACTTATATACATTTCATTTTAAAATCATTCTAATGAATAAAAAATTTGTTACGTGATGCTTCTAAAATATTTCCAACTAACCTTAAGATATAAAATTTTTGCATAAATTTAGAAGTCACCTAATTTATGAATTTGGAGCCAATCACTCGAAAATAGTTACCACCCCGTTTGTATCTAATCAAGTGGTCCTCAAATTGCGTTTCTCTTTTGGCCGATATGGGTCTTGTGTAGCCCTTGGGTCTGGAGTAAATTAAGCCAAAAATGCTCATGTTATATTTATAGAGACCATGCCACAAGTTTTAGCTTAACTTATCCTTAGAATATTTACATTTTCAAAATAATTGGGCATTTTTAAGTTTGTTTGTTGAATTTTGATTAAACAATTGCTATCTATTAGTAATTACAAGTAACGAGTTAATTTTTTTTTTAATCAACAGTGGAGAATTAACTAAAAAGACATTTATTTCCTTTCCAGAAGAAAATTGTTTGAATCAAATACCCATTTTCAGATACTCATTTTTGGGTATTTGAATGGGTTTCAAATACCCATTTCAAAGTTACCCATTTTGTAAATTCAATCTGAAAGGAATTGTTTTAATTCAACATAGATGGCTTGTTTTTTTTTCTGAATAAAAAATGATTGTTAACCCATATTTGAAAAACAAAACTTGCTACTCCTGAATTCAAAATGATTAGGTTCATGTTACTTTCTGATTGAAATTATCGTCTAATATTACAAGTAAAAATAGCTAGAGAAATAAAGCAAAATTTTATTTTGACGGTATCCTTAATTTTACAGGACCTGACCATCAAATTCATTTCATTTCCTCTGGAAAAAGAGAGCAAATTTTCGCTGTACATCCAAAATTTTATACCATTAACATTTAAGTGTTAGAATTTTTTATTCGTGTTTGAAATAACCTCTTTTTTTAAGATCCGTTAAATTCTATCTTTCCATTTTATTTCTACTTGTTAACAAGGTATCTTTGATAATATAACCATTTTAAGGAGATGTTTAGCTTTTAATTTTTACTTCATCATCTAACGGCATTGTTCCACTTCAAGGTGTCTTCTATGCAATTTTATGTCATCATATATGACACTCATTGGCCAGTTTCTAATAAAAGTCTTTTTATGCCTAGAGCGGTAATAATGTTTAAAGGTCTGAGTAAATCTTTACGGGGCGAATATGTGCCAATATCTTGGATAGAGGAGAATACCCCTTAAATTTGATCCCCTGAACGCTTCCATGTTCGCTTCCAAAATTATTAATACTGCTCTCGTAGGCTTACTTAAAAAATTTGCATATAGGTGGTCCTGTGAAGCCCCCTTCCCTGTAAGCTTGAACCGGTGGGCACCACAGTCCTGTACTATTTATCATCAGCAATTATTGAATCACTGCCTTGGTTAAAATAAATGCTCCAAAACAGGACCGAAGTAAGCTTTTTTTGCTTTTTCTTAATTTGGCTATAAATGTAAATAATTTTGAAAATGGCAGTCTGGTCTAAGAAACTATTATAAATTAATTGGGCGGGCCAATTATATCATATATGAAGAGCAGCATTTAATATTCACCGTATGACCGCCCAAAATAAAGTGGCTACTCTTTCTCCCTTACCAAATATAATTTATTGAGTGCCCCTTGTTGCCCTTCCCGATAAATGTAACACATTTTCCCACTACGTCTACATGCTGCTCCGCTAATCAGCTTCTATTTGAGCGAGGTGCGGCACAGTATCAATGGTTATGGTACGTGTCAGATTGGGTACATGATTTTTGGTAAAAGATAAACATGCAGCGAAAATGGATTCAAAACCTCCTCCTCTTCTAGGAATGTATATGGTCAAAGGGAGTATTGATTTCAATTAATTTGACTATAAATCCCACAATCTACTTTTAGTCATCCTTAGACAGAAGATAAATGAAGATCCAAATTTGGAAAACGATGTATATGCCCTATTAAGGCAAGATATTCAAAATTAAAACGATGACGTAAGCTGTTAAGCGCGTTTTGAAGAAAAACTGATCCGTGCTCAAAAAACCTACAGGGCTAGACTGCGATTTGGACAGGCTATTATTATCATAGTCACAAAATAGTTACAGAAAGGTTTTGAGATTTAGCAGTTAATGAGTAATAGGATAAAGTTTGCTTCTGGCTTTAATATCTCTGTGTAAAATGAAGGGTAAATGTGTTTGTGAATGTATTTGTACTAGCACCATGTAGGGTATTATTAGCCATTAATCGAGAAGGACATAACCAAATTGTTTAGTCGAAAATTATGCGAAATAAGTTTATCCTTAAAAACGAAGCTAAAACCCAATTAAGCGGTGCTATTTAAGACTCAACTTTAGCGCAAGCCTTGCAAGTGCGCATGATTCGTTTTTGAGGCAGGAGGATAATAATGAAAACAAGTCTTTATTCAATAGTTTTGATATGAAATGCCTGTAAACTTGGGAAATACTAAGAATTTCGGGGAAGCCCCCATTCCCAATAACATTCAGCAAGGATGACGCGGATTTGGACTCACCAGCCATAGAGAGTCATCTTACATTAAGATGATGTTGCATAGCCTGTGTAAATTTTGCTATTTTGAAGACGACGATTAAAAATAATTTGAATTAATCATGAAAGTTAAAATTTTACAAGATAGGCTGTTATTAACATTAGCATTTTGGTAACATTTACCTTTAACGACCAATATTTTATGTTGGTAAACTGTCTACTGTGATAGGCACTACACACATGAACAGAGTTACTGGCGTAAAATAGTTTTGAAATTCAGCTCCTGAATTTCCTATCTTTGTAAAAAACTATTGGTAAATGTATTGGTGAATATATTTTTATGATCACCATCTATTTTTCTGTTAATAAAAAAGGGCATAAGAAAAAGAATACACTTATAAGTAGCCTTTAACCTTGGGAAATTCAAAAAATTTCCTTGAGGGCTTGAAAAGAGAGCTTGTTTTTATCCATTTATCTAAAGTGTTTCGATTTCTATTTTTTCCAACATCGGTGAATTGATCTTTTGGTCAAATTACACTACCGATGCCACTCTCCGTGTGAAAGGGTACCCTCCAGTTTCCCCGTATACATATGGAAAAGCTATTATTTTATTAAAAAGTTTTTATTCTTTTGTCTTGCAGAAACATCAGTCAGGGATAAAATTGCAGATAAATGTATTTCAACCATTAGTTGGAGAATATTTCCCATGTTATTACATTGTTCGTATATTCTTGATTAAACTTGTTTCTTCCCCGTTAGACTCCCCGATTTTGATTTCCCGGATTGAAAAAAAAAGAAAAAAAATCCCATTCGATTCCCCAGTTATTGCCCTTTCCAAATAAGATAAACGCTGCCATTGCAATCGCATTCTATCTCACTCTCTAAAGGGACTAGACAGGGGACTAGACAGACTAGACAGAAGACTAGGGACTAGACTTCGCCTAGGCCATTTCCAGTTCGCTGATTGTGTAAGCTTGATTTTCAAATTGGCTTTATTTGAAATTATGAACCGACTGATGATGCGCAGCAATTACAAAAAAAAAAAAGTGCAAATCCACAAAATTATAAGGCTTTCGTAAAGTGATCAGGGCTAAATCTGACCTTAAGGGGAGGGATGGGGCCTGGGATGCAGTTTTGATTGTGTTTGCTATTTCGTTTGAAAAGAGCATTGACTTTTGAATGGAATGAAAACTGTTATCTGAAAGAGGGTCTTTTACCATATATATATATACCAGTTTCTGGTGCATAAAACAACAGGATGCTCCCTAAATTGCTTCACTGAGAATAAATTTACTTCAGTTATCGCCAATTAGGCTATGGTCTACAATGTTAAGAACTCCGAGATGGCCTGGTGTCAAATCGAGCAGATCTACGATTTTAAGTTCAAGCCTCCTTCTCCACCTCCTTAAAACGTCAACCGTTATGTTGTCCAAAACTTATTGTTTTATAGAATCAAGAAAAAACGAAGTTTTTGTGAAACTAATCTTTCGGTCCAAAAATTTTTGTTTTATTGAATCAAGAAAAAACGAAGTTTTTTTGGAACTAATCTTTCGGTCCAAAAATTATTGTTTTATAGAATTAAGAAAAAATGGAGTTTTTGTAGAACTAATCTTTCGGCATCTTCTTTTTCTTTCTCAACAACATTCTTGAAAGGTTTTTGCTATGAATTTCACATTTTTTTTTAGTGTTTTTTCTTCTAGACCCTAACCTAAATCGAAGCCTCCGAATATTTTGTGGATTACTGGGGTAGCTTCAAATTTTTTACCCAAAAATATAAGTAGTCTAGAACACTCTCATTTCTTCTATTTCTTATCATTTTTATTATATTTTATGTCAATTGGCAGTGTTCCCTTGTAATTGTTGAATTAATTTGCTATTGTGTTCTATTTTTCCTTTTAATGGATCTCTAACAGAAAGAGAAAAACAAATTTGCCTGAGAAAAAAACAATTCTGTCTCATTCTGTCACTTTTGTCTCATATTTTCCTTTTACAGGATTAAGAAAATATATATATTTCTGGATAATAATTTTGATGATCATTATACCAAGAAATGGTAGAAAATCGTTGTTTTTTACTTTTTATAAATTAACAGCTTCCAACTTTATACGTTCCCAATCAATTGGCCCTGACCCGATTTTTTTTCCAGTTAATTTTTAGTGGCGAATATACAAAAGCTATGTCAAAAGATTGGCACATTGGGCACTTTAGCTGCTGGCAATGTGACGAATCGCTAACGGGCCAACGATACGTTCTGCGTGATGAGCATCCTTATTGCGTCAAATGCTACGAAATGAACTTTGCAAATACTTGCGATGAATGCAACAAACTAATTGGAATTGACTCGAAGGTAACTTTTACCCCATTGTTATAAGCTTATAGAACTTTCTCTAGATAGTTCAACTCATAGGGAAATCTGAGAAATGGCTGTAGAACCAAATCTGCGACCATATCCAGGTACTTTCTAAATTTGAAACCCCCTGTCTTAAATTGTGAAAAAAAATCTCACATTATTCCAAAATATTCCTATGTCATGTTTATACGATCCTTCACGTTGTTGAGATTCCCATCTTTTCTTCAAAAACAAAAGACAAAGAAATGGAGTGAATCGATCTTGGTGTCGAGATTCCCAAATTTTCTTTTAATCAGATTGAAAAAAAACCTGGAATTCTTTATATATGGCCTTAGACAGTTCACAGGATTTCTTTTTTTCAAAAAACTTTTGTGCTTACATATTTTATCTGGTTATTTAATGGAAACGAGCCCCATAAACATATTTACCCAAGATAAAGTTAGAGATTGCTATCCTGTAATTTTGACTTGGAGAGCATGCTCCAAATTCATCGGTTTACATATCTTGCACTATTTTATGTTTGCCAATTATTTTATTGTCGGCAAATTTTATTATTTGCCAATAATTTTATTATATAAGCATTTGCCTGAGAGAGACGCTAAATACCTTTAACTTTTTTGTCAGTTTACTAACGGTAAACACGCTTTTCCTTATTTACCGCTGATTACTACGTCAAATTTGAGCAACTAAATGAAACGCGAAACCTGATTGGTTCTTTTCTATGTTGTTTTTGCAAGTAAAACAAGGGAAAAGATTCTAAATTACAAAATTTTTAAAGAAAACTACCACTTCTTCTTTGAGTCCAATTTTTAAACATAAAATAAAAAAAATAAGCCTCGGCTCCTGACATACGTTTGAATCAAAGATTTTCCCTATAAAATGAAATATAATGGAGATTTGGAATCCCAAATCCCCCAAATATGGTAAAAATTGTAACATCTCCCATATCTCTCAAATCCTGGAAAACGAACATTTAAATAGGGGTTTGGTATCCAAAATCCTCCAAGCATGGTAAAATATTGTAACATCTCCCAAATCTCGCAAATCCTGGAAAACGAACATTTAAATGGGGATTTGGAATCCCAAATCTCGCAAAAATCCCAAGTATTGGTCAACATTATAGTGAATCATACAGACAGCTGTATTAATATATCTTTTTCGTCAGTCCAAATACCAGCAATGAAATAACAAGCAAAATAAAATTTATAATAAGGAAACATCACCAAATCACTTCTAACAAGACAGAGAAAAAAAATGGATACCTTCAATAACATTACTAGTGTTCTATTTTTAAGGCATTTAGTAAGTAAATTTACTGGATCTTCTCTACTATGGAGTATAAGAGTCAACGTGCCAACATTGACTCGGTAAATGGTGAAGAATGTCCCTTATGTTAATTCTGTCACAGTTCTTAGGTCTACTGCTTTCTTTTAAGTAAAGAGACTGAATATTCTTGTAAACATTTTTTATATAATTTTAGAAATATAAATTTATACTTGTTTATAGAAAGCTTATAGATCAATTGGTACTTTCATAGTTTTATGTTCGTTTGATTATTTTGTTCCTTCCCCCTTGTTTATATATCCTATTTTAAGCCTTTTTAACGCTAATTTTATTTCACTCTTTTTTAATTTTGGTTTAGTTTTTACCTTTTAACTTTTTGGCATTTTTCTGCTTGATTTATTTTTTTGCTACTGAATGGCTTTGCCTTTCTGATTTTTTTTTTGTTTTTGGCATTGTTTAGCCAGATTAGTTTTTGTGTTATTTTTATGATTTTTTTTATTTTCTCTTTTTATGACTCAGAAATACGAACTCGGTCCTTCAGGTCTTGTGATAGACATTTTCTTGAAATTAAATATCCTATCCTATATTACTTCATTGTTTTTTTATGATTTTTTTTTCATCTTTTTAAGACTCAGAAATACGAACACTGTCCTTCAGGTCTTGTGATAGACATTTTTTTTTAAATTAAATATCCTATCTTATATTACTTCATTGTTAGCTAGTCCACACTCACGAATTTGTATCACGAACATTAGACAATAACCAGTTTTCACGCTCTTTATACCAGACAATTAGCTTCGGCTTGGCGGAAACTTCATTGCAGCTATATTTTAATTAAATATTTAGTTGGTATTTTTGTTAGCTTATGTTGGTTTAGGTTACGTATTTAATATAATGCGGTCTGGGGGGCATCCCTTCCATATATATTTGCTGTTGTTTTCATAATTTTGTTACTAAACTAATATATTTTGATCGTATTTTGGTATATTTTATTATGATTAACCCTACTTTGTTGAGTGTGAACTAGCTAAAAAGGAAGTAGCGATGGTTTTTATGAATTTTTAAATTTTTTCTTCAGTATTTTAGCTACTTATTCGATAGAAGAACACATCCATAAAAATCTAATCTTTACATAGGAAGTTAGATCTTGGCTTATTAGCTGGTTCATTTGCTATAATCTATCCTTTTTAAGGAAAGAGGATGGGTTAAAGGTCCGCAATTGGTTTTTCTTGCCTATATCTTAATAAGCCTTATATCACGACCCTTCCCCCCACTCCACCTCACAACTCAATTCGTTGTGTGAATCTAATTTTATTAAATGTTATGACTTCTTCTTCATATCATCACTTTCGTTTTGTTTAAACGATTCCTGAGCTTTCCCACTCAAAAATTAAATTGCCCTTGTATGGAGCCTACAGCACAAGCTGGGAGCAAGTAGAGTCAAATTATGCTAAGCAGAATGGATTTTTTTTAATCTCTACATTCTTAGATAGTTCCAAAATCCCTGCCCCCATCCAAAAATTTGAAAATTTGAAATTTATTAATGTAGATGGCATTCTAATGTTCTCTTTATCATGTTTGTTGATTCCGTGTGCCTTTTTCAAGTCTTTGTGCCAATTTTTCAAGTGCTTTATTTTTTAAGAATCCCAGCTTTTATATGACTGAGCAAAGTTTTCCAGACGTTGAAACAGAAACTAATTTTATCAGTGTAAAACTTTGGAACGCTTTTAATCTTTCATCGACTTGCTTGTATGCCAATTTTGAAAAATGAAAGTTGTGGTCTGAGAAGTATTTCCAGCTACCACTAAGATATTCATTCTAAAAAAAAAAGAAATTGATAAGATAATTAGCTTCCTGTAGCTGAAGACAGGACGTTCGCTCCTCCTCTGTGCAAGAGGTTGATATTTTCAGTTTTAAATGTTTAAACCAAGGTGATAGATTAACTAATGCTATGAATTTTGCACAGTCTAAGTTCTTTTTTTGGAATAAGAACCAAGATCTCTTTTCTCACTTTCGAGATCCAAGTTTCAATGTCCAAGTAGAATTCTATTTAAGAATCAAGTCAATCTTAGAATTCTGTTGATCACAATCATCGTCTTTGCTTTCTTACGAGCTCTAAATCGCTGGCTGTGACATGCTTAACAAGACATATAAATCTAAATTTGAGGTTTTTTCTAAAGAAATATGTGTTAAAAAACTAGTTTATATGAAAAGCCTGATCAATGAAATAAGACAGAAAAATATCTATCTCCCAAAAAGCCTCCATTGAGGTTACACGCCTCCTCTGACAAAGTGCCTTCGGAAACAAATAAATACTTATTTTGTCATTCAGTGATGACTCTGCTCGGATATTTAACCTTTAGAAAAGAAATCAATTGTAGCTCTGGTTTGCATTACGTCTCTATTGCTACAAAGGAATATAGATAATTTTTAATCAACACAATCGAAGGTTTTCTCGATATTCAAAACCACCTTACCAGAGCAACTTTTATACCACAGTCTGATGTATCATTAATGGGCATCATTAGCCATAGAATGGATTACTTATTTAACAATCTGGCACTTTCATCTGGCTTTTCTAAAGTCAAATTTCGTTGAATGGAAAAATGATCTTGATTTGGAAGCAGGAGTAATGGCCAGTAATTATTGAGATTTTCCATCTCATTACCTCTGAATAAAGCTTTCATCCGTGGGTTTTCAAACAATTAGGAAAAACTCCAAATTTTGAACGAAGTCGAATAAGTCTGCAGTATTTTTATTATTGTCGACAACTTCAGATATCACTTAATTTCACTGACTTCAACTGAACTGAAACATCATATTCTTCGGAAAGAAAAGGAGTAAACTCACCATCAAATGCTTTGACGAGATGCTTCATTCGACTAAAAAATCCCTCATAAGAGGCATGCTCACAGACTGATTCGATATTCGCATTTTCCAGAATAATTTCACATGCACAAAACTGACGCGGTTTAATCATAGATTTAATTAGCCTCCATGATTTTCTAGGATTATTTCTTTATTTCTTCAAACTTAAATGTAAACGGCTCAGCCTTGGACTTTCAAAATAAAATCTTAGGATGTCATCCTAAGAAAGACTATTCGGTATAACAATGCCAGGGCCGTATCCAGGATTTTTCAAAGGGGGGGGGGGGAGTTATAGAAAAAATATTTAAAAAACACATCAAATATTTCTTTAAATTTATTTTTCTTACATTTTACGAGTTAAACAAAAATTTTGGGGGTCAATCCCCCTACCACACTTCCCCTGAATGACGTGTGAGTTCTGGAAGCAACTTACAAGAGATTTTAAAACATCGCTCACAAGCATTATTTGAATTATGGTCAAGTACTCCACACCCAATATTCCCAAGAGTAGGCAAATTATTATCCAGTTATCTTAACAGATCTCAATTAAAATTACTCATAATCAAAAACATACCTTATTGATGGACGTGAGCAATGAACCAACCAGAAAAAAAAACCTATTTAGTTTGCAAATTCAAAAAGTGAATGTCATCGCAATACATAGCCACACCTAGATAAAAATAAAAAAAAGTTAAGATTGTAAAATCGTATTCAAAATAACACTTTCCAAAAAATAGGCCTTTGGTTGCACAAAAAGCAGGGGCATAGCTCCAGAATTTTATTGGGGGGGGGAGGCAAGAGGGTCCCTATCCAGAGAGTTAAGGGGTATGGACTAAATATTAATTTTTCCCTTCCAACTATTGGGAGGGGCAACTTCCCCTGTTTCGCCCTCTCCCCTCCAAAAAACAACACTGATAAAAAAAATACTGGTAATTACCACTACGATTCAAAATAATCCCCTTCCTCTAATATATGACCAGTAACACGATACATTTCCCTCTAGAAAAGATCGGAAGAAACAAAAATAATAATCTACTACTACTACTACTAATAACTCAGTGTAGTGCCAAGCCACCTGAGGTCAATACAACTGCGCAAGCTCCTCCTCCAACCTAATCTATTCAAGACCTCCCTCTTTACACCCTCGCAGGAAGTATCTATTTCCTTTAAATACTTTATTTATAACATCCTCCCAACCTAGACGAAGAAGACCCGCTTTCCGTTTCCTTCATCTGCAGGAAGTTGCCTAGCCATCTCAACCTTTCTGTCATTATAGTCCTAGAAAGCGGGATTGAACCAGATTTTTCGTAGAGCCTACTGTTTGAAATACGGTCAGTCAGTCGGGTACCCAGAACAATTTGTCCGCTTTTCGGATTGCCCATGCTTCAGAGCCTCATGCTTCAGAGCTTCACTGCAGTTCCCAATATTTTAATCTTGGTTTGCAGACTTATCTTCTTATTCTCCCAAACTTTTTTAGCTGTGAAAAAATATCCTGAGCCTTAACTTTTAACATCTTCACTGCTCCCATCGTCTTTACTAAAAATACTACCAAGGTAAATGAAACTACCCACCTGATCAATCTTTTCGTTACCTAACATCACCTTTTCATCTTCACTTAATCCTAGCCTTAGTTACTTAGTCTTCTTAACATTAATTTTCAAACCTATTCTAGCACCCTGAACTCGCAGAACCTCTAAAAATTCATTCATTTTGCTCACACTTTCATCTAATATGCTTAAAAATGAATATGAATATGCTTTTAAAAAAATATGAAGAAAAACACTCCATGAGCGTTTTTCTTCCACATTTGATTCCCTGGTCTCCAATTGTCTTCCCTGTGCTCCTTAAGACGAAGTCCATCAAAACAATCCACATAAAGGGAGATAGAACACAGCCTTGCTTAACTCCTGTTTTAATATTAAATAAAAAAAACTAGTTTTTTACTGAAAGTAAGGAGCGACATCAAACTTAAAACGAACAGAAATTACTTCGAGTATGAAAGGGGCTGTTCCCTTCTCAACACCCCGCTCTTTACGCTAAAGTTTGACTCTTCCTCTAAATTCTACTTTATTAAACAGTAAAAAACTTTAGATTAAATAGTGGGGCATTGAGAAGGGAACAGACCCTTTCATACATGGAGTAATTTTTGTTCGTTTTGTTTTAATGTCGCTCCTTACTTTCGGTAAAAAAAACTAGTTTTTTTTATTTAATTTCTGAACTCTTTTGAATTAATGCATGTTTGATTTTAGCTCTCCACACGTAAATTATTAAAATGAAATTTGCCTATTAATTCTATTTATGGCTAGATGGCTTTCTCTTAGTTTTGATCACCCGATTTTGAGAAATAATGGGTGGGGGAGGAGGCCTAGCTGCCCTCCATTTTTTGGTCACGTAACCAATTTCTATATTCTTATATTTTTATTATTTATATGAAGGGGTTTGTCCCCTCGTCAATACCTCGTTCTTTACGCTAAAGCTTAAGTGTTGTCCCAATTCTTTAAGAATAACCCCTGAATCAGAAAGACGGTAGAATAAATAGTTGAAATTACTAAAAATGCTTTAGCATAAAGAGCGAGGTGTTTAGGAGGAGAAAAACCCATCATATGCGTAATAATCTCTGTTTGTTTTAAGTTTTAATGCTGGTCCTTACTTTCAGTTGAAAAAACTTTATCATAATATTTTTTCATTGTTTTTTTAATGGTAATTTTGGAAAATCCTGATCCCCCTTCGTTGAATTTCTCTTCCCCCATGGCATTTTCCTCCAAGAAAAGATCCTCCCACATAGCCCCCATCACCCAACCCCCCCCCCAACCAAAAAATTCCCCTGAAAACGTCTGTACATTTCCCAATAACCATGACTGTATGCAAACACTGGTCAAAATTTGTAACTTATTTTCCCTCCCCTGAGGACTTTGAGGGAGTAAGTCATCCCCAAAAACATTGTTATTAGTGTTTTCGACTATTCTGAATAAAATGACTATCTCAAAATTTTGATCCGTTGACTGTGGGAAAAATTAGCGTGGGAGGGGGCCTAGGTTCCCTCCAGCTTTTTGGTTACTTAAAAAGGGCAATAGAACTTTTCATTTCCGTTAGAATGAGCCCTCTTGCGACACTCTATGACCGATTGGTCCATACGATTACCCCTGGAAAGCAAAAAATACGAAGTTCCACATTTTTGTAGATAGGAGCTTGAAACTGTTGCAATAGGGTTCTCTTATACGCTGAATGCGATGGTGTGATTTTCGTTAAGATTCTATGACTTTTAGGAAGTATTTCCCTCTATTTTTCCAAATACGGCAAATTTTCTCAGGGTCGTAACTTTTGATGACAAAGACAAAAGTTCATAAGACTTATATATTTGTTCGGTACCACGAACTATTTGACAAAACCAGTTGCTAACTTCATTTCCTGCTTTGACCCCAGCAGTATTATTCTCCTACATAGGACAAATCACTATAATGTATTTGTCTGTATACTATATAAGGGTAAGACCTGTTCTAACGCTCTTCTATCAACAGAATTGATAAAACTGAGGACCAAAGGTGTTTGACAGCGAAGGGACTTCTCAATTATTAACCTAAGACTTCTGTTTATTTTGAGTTTTAATATTGCTCCTTAATTTAATTTAAAAAAAAATCATGTTTAATTTCTGGTCGTTTTTCAAGTAACACCGGTATATCTTGCTTACTTTGAATGAAACTCCCCCTCCCTTATGAAAGTTCCTCCAATGAAATTTCTTCCTAGGTGAAATACCCCCCCTTGAAATTCCCTGTTCAATGAACCCTCGCCCCCGTAAAATTTCTTGCGGACAATTCTGCCTGAAAATTTCTCCTTAGCATACTTTCATTTAAAAAAGCATTCAATTTCCAATCGTTTTCTCGGTGACTCCTGAAATCCCTCCTTCCGTGAAAAATTGTTCCAGGAAATCCAAACACGCCGAAAAAGTCCACGGATAATACCCCCAGAACGTTTCCACATGCAAAATTGACTTGGCAAAGAGAAAGTAAGACAAATAAAAAGAAAATTCGCGTAGGAATTCTGTCAAACCCAACCACTGTAAAATCCCCCCCCCCGAAATTGCTCTCTCCAAGAAAAATTGGGCCAAGTTACCCGATCTTTTTGGTCAACTAGAAAGGCTTAACATTTCGATATGAACACTGAGGGAAAAACAAAATTGCAAGAAAGAAAAAGAACAAATATATACGCATTTGTGATGTTTATACTGGCAAAAAATAAATAATTCCACATTTCTTATGTAAGAGCTTGAAACTCCAAGATTAGGGTTTTCTTGTATGCTGAATCTGATGGTGCAATTTTCATATGGATTCCTTGAATTTTAGGGGTTGTTCCCCTTCCTTTTTTGAAAATCAGGCGATTTCTTTTGACTTGTAACTTTTGATGGGTAACAATAAACTTGCTGAATGTTATATATTTGGATCAGCATAATAAGCTGAGTCTTTGAATGAAATTATTTATATTCTTTTTTTTAGCTATGGTTACTATTGAGCTTAGTCGCTTCATACTTACATTTTGCTACGACGAACTTGTTGATAAAAGTATATTTCCTTCATGTATTGTAATCAAAATTTAGTTTTTGTTAAAGTTTCTTTAACTATTGGCACGGTAAGTTATCTAATTACCGATAATTTTTCAAGAGAGTTTTGTCAAGACTATACTAGACAGAGGGGGTATAGCAGTTGAACCCCCCCCCCCAACCTTCAATTTCCTCCAACTCGTAAACTGTAACAAAAAGCATGTAAACAAGTTTTTGTTGCGTTTGTTAATTGCACTTCCCCGGCCCGGACAAAATGTACGGACTTCCCACCAGAGTGGTAAAGCACTGAGATTCGTTGAATATTCTCTCAATTCTTTGTATGAATTCAATAAAAAAAAACAAGTTTTTCGATTGAAAGTAAGGAAAGACATTAAAACTTTAAATGAACAGAAATTACTTAGTAAATGAAGGAAGCTGCTCCTTCCTCAACGCTCCGCTCTTTACACTGAAGTTTGACACTTTCTCTCAACTACTTTTTTAAACAGTAAAAAACTTTAGCGTAATTAGCTTACGCAACGAACTTCTGTATTTGTATGTTTTAATACGGATATGAGGGGGTTTACCCCCTCTTCAGTACCTCGTTCTTTACACTAAAGCATACATTTTGTCCCAATTCCTTAAGAATGACCCCTGAATCAGAAAAGCCGTAGAATAAATAGTTGATTTTACTAAAAATACTTTAGCGTAAAGATCAAGGTATTAAGAGGAGGTGAGCCCCTCATGTGTGTAATAATTTCTGTTCGCTTTAAGTTTTAATGCTGCTCCTTACTTTCAGTTTGAAAAAAACTTCTTCATATTTTATTTTTTATTGATTTTTTTAAATAATACTAGAAAATCGTGTGCTCCCTTCATGGAAATTTTCTTCACCCATGATAAATTCTTTCATTGAAAATTTCCCCTAGCATATATACCTCTTCTCAACAACTTCGCCCTCAACCAAAAAATCCCCCTTAAAATGTCTGTACACTTCCCAGTAACCATTACTTTATATAAGCACTGGTGAAAGTTTGTAATTTTTAGCCTTTCCCACGGGGACTGTAGGGGAGTAAGTCGTCCCCAAAGACATAGCTATAAGGTTTTTAGACTATGTTGAATAAAATGGCTATCTCAGAATTTTGATTCAGTGACTTTGGGAAAATAATTGGCGTGGGAGGGGGTCAAGGGGCCCTCCAAAATTTTGGTCACTTAAAAAATGCACTAGAACTTTTCATTCCGTTAGAATGAGCCCTCTTGCAACATTCTAGGACCGCTGGGTTGATGTGATCACCACTGGGGGAAAAAAATAAAATAAACACGCATCCTTGATCTGTCTTCTGGCAAAAAATTTAAAATTAACATTTTTGTAGATAGGAGCTTGAAACTTCTACAGTATATTCCTCTGATATGTTGAATGCGATGGTGTGATTTTCATTAAGATAATATGACTTTCAGGGGGTGTTTTCCCTATTTTCTAAAATTAGGGAAATTTTCTCAGGCTCGTAGCTTTTGATGGGTAAGACTAAACTTGAGGAAACTTATATGTTGGAAATCAGCACTAAAATGTAATTTTAGTGTAGCTATTGGTATAAAAATTCCATTTTTTAGAGTTTTGGTTACTAGTGAGACGGGTTGCTCCATACTACAGATCTTTACCACGAACTGTTTGATATTTTAAATTAAAGGATGTCATATTCCATTTCAAGAAATGGAAATGAGAAAGGGAGATTTGCCGTTGAATATATATCTAGTTTGGTTTACCCAGCAACTAATCATTAATATTTTGAAATTAATGAGGAATTTCTAGAACAAATAATAAAATGCTATGATTTACACAAGCAACAAAATCAAGATTCCCACTCCTTTTATGCCTTGACCCACCCAACTCTCACAAAACGGTGAATCGAGAGCAGCTTAATAGTTGCTAAGAGAAGAATGTAAGCGTTAACCTTTGATTTCAAGCTTTTAGATTGAATTTATGATTACTAAGGTTTGTACCTAGGACATAAATTGGCTTGAGGAGTATAAAGTATATCAGTATTCTCATCTTAGTTGTGAGTCATAAAACGGCGAACAACCATGATAAGAATATTTATTTATTCTTTAGTCGTGAAATATTACTTGTATTTCTAGTTTAATACCCTAAATAATTGCTTCCAATGTTTAATTTTACCTCTTAGATTTTCATGGGTCATAAATTATAAAGCCAATGCCTTTCAGTAACTGACACCGAGGTTCCAATACTCATTAAGGTCGTGACAAATCTCTGAGCTAAATAGATTAAGCCCGTTTATAGGTATGCCTCTGGACATTAAACTAAATGCATATTTTATTGTAATCTAAGTAGGACCGTATCCAGGATTTTGTTTTCTGAGGGGGGGGGGTTACAATAGAATTTTTTCGGTGCTTGGGGGGAGGGGATACAATAGGAATTTTTCAGGGATGGGGGGAGGGGGTACAAAAAAGAAATAAAGCAAATTCTCTATTTATTTTTGTCACGTTTTTAAGAAGCAGACAAAGTCTAAGGGATAGAGGGGGGTTCAAACCCCTTAACCCTTTCCCTGAATACAGAATTGAATATAAGTATGTATGAATCTAATGTGTGTGTCTCTCTACCAGGCATTGGTATACTGTTCATCCGATAGCCAAGAAACTTTTGAAAGTTGTTATGTTCACTCTTTGGAAGGAAAAGATAGCTAAGTTTTCTTTTGCCTTGAAAAAAGCAAAACTATGAGAAACGTATGAGAAAAATTGTAATTATGAAAGCTCAACTGGTATTTGTTGATCATCTTTTTAGGATTCTAAGAATAAAAACGGTCATCATAGATATGTTTAGAAGGGAGTTTTAGTATTCGATGACTCAAGGGAGGAGTAAAAAAATCCAAACCGCCCAAAAAGGTCATCTGATAGCCTTTAAGCAGAAAGATATTTGACCAGCATCATACTCAGGGGGGAGAGATAGTTAAAGGTTTGGAACCTCCCTTCTACACCCCTAAAAGTTCTGTGGCTCATAAAATAGTATGAAATAAAAGTAAAAAAAATGTAATTCTCTTGAAAAAAATTCCTCAGACTCGTAAATAGATCTTAAAATAGTGCCTTTTTTTTTTCTTTTTTTTTGGTCACTCGAACATAAATCCTGGGGACAGTCATGCGTATTATTCTTGAAGAGTTTCGTATATCATTTCTGTCCAATTTCACGGTGTAAAATTTCCACTTGTAAGTCCATCCCCGTTTTAACCCATCCCCAGAATTCTGAACTTGGAAACCCCTCCCCTCCAAAAATTTCTCCCATAAAAACTTCTATTTGCTGAATAATTACAACATAAATTGTTTTAGGGGGGGGGCTGATAGAGGGAGCACTTTTATTAAGTGCAAAAATTTTATGGGTGCAAAATTTCCAATATATAATCTATGGGTTATAATCATTTTGTTATTTCTGAATTTTATTTTTATTAAAATAAAGTGAAAGGGGTAGTTGATATTAAGCATAAGTAAATTGAATCCAAAGTTTTCATTTTCCTCACATCTTTATCCTCATTCCTTGAAAACAAAAGTAATTGGACCGAAGAAACAAAAAAAAAAAAAAAGAAAAAAAACCTTTAGTATGTTAGAAATATTTGTGAAATACGGAGATGAAAGGGTCTTCGAAAACGCAAGAGCTGCCTATCAAATATTATTAGCGATTTCAGTGTCGGTTGTTATTAATGAGCGGTCGCTTATTAAACTTGAATTAATATTAACGTTCCTCAGACCAACTTTGGGCCGGGAACAACTAAATGATCTAGCGTTCATGTGCAAAGAACACGAGGATTTAGAAGTAATGTATTTAGACGAGATGATTAATAGTTATGAAAACTCAGCTTAAAATAAATGTGAACTTTTGTTAATAGATGAAAACATTGTTAAAGTTTGACCTGATAATTTTTTGAAGATAGGGAAGGGGGCTAAACAAGATTTTGACCTCGGGTAAAAGAGACGCTAGAACCCCCATCAGAACCACTAGAACCAATAAAACAGCGAATACTATATGTAAGCAATGCGCAAATTTCATAGCTTACAGCCCCTTCCTCAGAGGATGTAGATGGGCCTGGATGAAGAGGATGTTATACGACCTTTCAACTATGGAGGATAAAATGTCTACCTCAAGCTTTTGATCAAATGACTTTAGAGAAAAAAGAATGTGGGAGGGAGGCTAGTTGCCTTTCAATCTTTTTGGTCAATGAAAAATAAACTATAGCTTTTAATTTCTGCTTGAAATAACCATCTTTCGATCTTCCAGGACTAGAACCATATTTTGATCTTCCTTCTGGCAATAATGAAAATACAAAATTCCAAGTTCTTGCAGATTAGAGCTTTAAACCATTGCAGTAGGATTGTCTGATTTTCTAAAAATGATGGTGCGGTTTTAATTCTTATACCTTGAATTTTCGAGGCTTTTCGTTTTTCGAAAATAATACATATTTTCTCAGAATCAGATTCATTAAGAACCTTGGAAACAATTTTTTCTTCTGTTTGAAATATGTATTCTTTTAACTGCTGATTCATTTTCAATAATCAGATCTCTTAAATCTTAAAGTCAAAGACGGAAAAATTATGAATATTCAAATTTTGCCAAACTAACAATAACACACATCTTAATTTTTTTTATGATATCTTTGATAATTGATTTTTTTTTTCAACACCTCAAAGATGACATGGATAACTTTCCTTTGAACTCAGTGACATATCGCAGATTTTATAGAAAAAGTAGATTTAATATATTTCAGACCAATAATATTTTTTTTTTTGTATTAATATACTTACTTCAAAGCAATACCTAGATAAATGAAAGAAATCGTTGTTTATACTACTTCTTAAGAAACTAGACCCGCAGCCAGACGAGAATTATCGTTTTGAAATACCCCTCCCTGGTCTTTATGAGGTGTTTGATATTGCGGATAGAGTCATTGAAAGGATGCCCTGCTCAGAATAGGTCTTCCCACTTATTAGTGAGACTTAGAGTGAACTAATTTTTTTTGCATGGGTGGTATCATACGACTTGATAGCAAGTTTTCTAGGTGGTTTAATATTAATCTGGGGGTGTAACAGGGCAGCAATTTATCTCCTAAATTGTATAACATTTATGTAAATTTTATTTTTTTATTTGAAAGAAAAATGAAGCTAAATGTTGAAGAGGATGAAGTTATTCCTTGAAAATGAAGGAAATAGCTGGATTATAGATTTAAGTTTTTTTAAGCGGAACCGAAAGAAAAAAAAATACTTGGCACCCGTTTTATTGCAAGTTCAAAGAGCCAGACAATTAAAAGTGGCTGTGTCAACATTTTTTTTTCAATTTCGATGATTATGGGGATTTAAAAAAACACCAAAATTAACTAAAAGAACGTTTTGCGCAAGAATTTTACAAGTCACTGAAAATATAGAGGAGTAATTTTGGTTAGAGAAGCTGCTCAAAAGTTGGAATTTCTCCAGCTCCAACCTTATCAAAGAGTGTTTGGTCTTGATCAGGCAACTCCCTCGTAAGTTCTGATGAGTGACACAACCCTGTTTCCTTTGTGACTTTTTAGATAATGTTAATACAACTCCTGAAACACTATATTTTAATTTTCCTGTAAAAACCCCAGCTTACGAATGGAAATATTGATCCTGTCTCTTGATTAAATAAAAAAAATCAAGTTTTTTTTTAACGGGAAGTAAGGAACGACATTAAAACCTAAAACGAACAGAAACTACTTCGTATATGAAAGGGGCTGCTTCTTCATCAACGCCCCGCTCTTTACGCTAAAGTTTGACTTTTCCTCTTGACTCTACTTTTTAAAACAGTAAAAAACTCTAGCGTAAAGAGCGGGGCGTTGATGAGGAAGCAGCCCCTTTCATATACGAAATAATTTCTGCTCGTTTTAAGTTTTAATATCGCTCCTTACTTCCCGTTAAAAAAAAAACTTTTTTTTTATTTAACAAAAAATACAAAATTCCATATTTTTGTAGATAGGAGCTTGAAACTTCTAACATAGGGTTCTCTGATACGCTGAATCTAATGGTGTGATCCTTAAGATTCTATGACTTTTAGGGGTTGTTTCCCCCTATTTTCTAAAATAAGGCAAATTTTCTCAGGCTCGTAACTTTTGATGGGTAAGATTAAACTTGATGAAACTTATATATTTAAAATCAGCATTAAAATGCATTCGTTACCACGAACTGTTTGAAAAAGTCTTAGTGAAGGCCTTATTCAACCCATCCCTAAATAAAAATGTAGTGGCACACAACACAAAGTTCTAGCATCTTCTAAAGTGGGTTTAAAGTTACTAGCGATTTCCATGGTGTTAAAGGTGGATTGAAGCAGTTTTGTTTCAACCATTGGGGCCATTATAGTTAGAACTGTGTTTTTGTTCGGATTTAGCGAACCGGGTCAAACTCTTCCCCCAAGATGCCCGGTCAAGCTCTTACCCCAAGATGCCCGATAAATTTGAACGTAAAAATGGAATTATTACATTTTTAGCATCAATTTCTGTTCAAAAATGCTTCCCCAAATCATGAGCGGCACTAAAATATTTTCTAGGGGGTCCAGGTACTATTGTTTTATAGATTTGTTTTGACCAAGATTTTAATGGAAACATTTCTCCTATTCCTGCTTGGATTCAGTTCTAAATTTTTTATTGTTTCAGAAAGGTGCATTACCCCCTATATTCCCCCTTCGTACATGCGCTGGATTGTCAATTTCGAGGTTTGATCGAATTTCAATTCTTGATTATTTCAACATTATATTTACACTTTCTTCGTAATTGTTTTCACTCACTGCAAATTAGACTATGCCCAGCTCATTTGTGTTTTAGTCATTTTATCTGTTAGTCGAACTTTGTCAATGCTCGTAATATTATTTTCAAAGACAACGAGTCATTAAATGTAGTTAATTGTTGCCTGACCAATTTCCAACCCATATAGGTAAATCAGTCATTTAGTAACCACTAAGTGTAGTCCAATTAGGCAATGATGTTGAAAATATTCATAAGCATCTGAAAAGGGGAATATATGAACAATAATTAGCTCCTTGCTTTTCAATGAATATGGAAATTATGGGGGGGAATAAAAGGAAATTATGTATATGTTATGCACGCAAGGATTCCTTTAATAAAGGGAATGGCGAAAAGCAGCTAATTTTGTGAGTTTATTGTCTAAAGGGTGTCAATATTTGACCCCTGTTGAGTTGGAAGTCAAACTAAGTCAAAATGCACTATGTGCATTCAAGGTTGTACCTGCAATATATCAAGACATCTTAAAGGAAATAAGGTGACACTTTTAGGCAACATCGTATCTGGGAAGGGAAGGGGTTGTTACTAGGTTTAATCCCACCCCCCACAAAATAATTGATGTCCAGCACATAAAAAGGTAGCAAGTATGTATAAACAAGTATGTAGTAACATGCATAAAGACAAATTTCATCTGGGTTTTGTGCAGTTTCATTGTAACCTCTCCAAAAAATACTCTGGAAAAATCTTTGCTTTCAGGGTATGTGGAGGGACACCTGATTAATATTTATGAAAACTGAGGGTTGTAACATGAGAAAGGTTTAAATTTCGTCAGCCCTACAGAACCAAAGATTATAAGATTTGGATTATTATAGACTTAAACTGAAAAGATTTCAAATATTATTTTCTTAACCAATGACCGAGATTATTTCATTCAAAAACGAAAAGATTTTTTTTTTGAATACTTTCCACAAAAGAAATTCTCTTGAGAAACATAAAGAGCTAAAATAAACCAAAGGTGATCAGAATTAAATTCAAATAATCTTTTTAAGCGATTAAATAAAGTGAAAGTAAGGAGCGACATTAAAACTTGAAACGAACAGAAATTAATCCGTATATGAAAGGGGCTGTTCCCTCCTCAACACCCCGCTCTTTACACTAAACTTTGACTCTTTCCCTCTACTCTACTTTTTAAAACAATAAATTCGTTAAGATTCCGTGACTTTTAGGGGGGTTTTCTCCCTATATTCTAAAATAAGGCAAATTTTCTCAGGCTCGTCACTTTTGATTGATAAGACTAAACTTGATGAAACTTATATATTTCAAATCAGTATCAAAATTCAATTCTTTTGATGTAACTATTGGTATCAAAATTCCGTTTTTTAGAGTTTCGGTTATTCTTGAGCCGGGTCGTTCCTTACTACAGTTTGTTACCAAGACCTATTTGAAAACTAACATAAATCATCGTCAATTAATAGAGAAAACCCCAAACAAACAGATATCAAAATAAATATCAAATTCAAATTAAAAACAAGCATAAACTACCGCGAAGAGGAGTAGTACTAACTTCCATTGTGGCTTCAAAGGACCTGAACATAATTTTGCAGTTTACAAAAAAAAGTATGTTCTGAACATTTCCTCTTTTATAACTTTAATGTATATCTAGATATGGACCCCTCCTGTCTCCCCCCCCCACAATAAAAATTCTGGGAATTTGCCCTGAAGAAGTGGAGGGTTGTGTTTCTTTTCATTATCTTAACCACGAATCAAGAAGCATAATACCTTCAGTTTTTGTATAAGCGTCCTAGAGTGTAGAATCGCTATTACATCGCTTAAGATGGGGCTTTAATTAAACCAATAAAATATTTATCTAGTAATTATATTTTGACAGGACTTGTCATATAAGGAAAGACATTGGCATGAAGCCTGCTTCCTGTGCTTCAAATGCCGAGTTTCACTGGTCGATAAGCAGTTTGGATCAAAGGCAGAGAAGATCTATTGTGGACCTTGTTATGACGCCCAGTTCGCTACACGCTGTGACGCCTGTGGTGAAGTCTTTCGTGCCGGTAAGCAGCAACTACTAAATCAGTCTTGCTAGTAGTTTTTATGTAGTAGTTTTTTTTTTTAGTGCCCATTTTCAGTGACCAAAAAGATTGGGGTATAACTAGCCCCCACTCCTCCCACGCCCCTTTCTCCCCAAAGGAGTCGGATCGAAAATTTTGTGATAGCCATTTTTTTCAACGTAGTTGAAACACCCAGTAACAGTAACTTTGGGAAAAACTTGACCCTCCACCGCCCTTGGAGAAAGGTTATATATTTTAAAGGTTATATTTATAAAAGTTATATATTTTGCTTTGGGGGAAGGGGGGGGGACTTTCTTCTGGAGAGATTTTCTACGGTTAGAATTTTCTATGTGAAGGAAGGTTTCAGGGAGGCAAACCTTTCAGGGGAATTTCTCAGAATTCCTGTACGAGATTTTTTTAATTTTCTTACTTTTTCTTTGCCGACTCAATTTTACATGTGGATATGTTAAGGGGAATTATCAGGGGGGGGGGAATTTTCCCGTTTTGGAATTGTCTTGAGAATCTTTACGCAGCAGGGAGGATTTTAAACGGGAGAAATCCATCTTGAAGAAGTTTTCCGCGGGATAAATTCTCCGGGAAAAGTTTTCTGGGGGAATAAGCTTATATTAGAGGGCGCGTTTTTATGGTTAAATTTTTCGACGAAGGAGGTAATTTCAGTATGATTTTTAAAACAATCAAAGACTAATGTCTTTTTCAAATGATAATGCGCTGAGAAAAATTTTTCACCCAGAATCGTCCGTGAGAAATTTTCCAGGGAAAATCTTTAGCTAGAATGCCACTGTCTATGGAAAGTTTCCTGCCGGAGTGGTCTTTTTTTTACGTGGAAAGAGCTTTCTGGGAAGAATTTACACTTTTTTTTCAACTGAAAGAAAGGAGCAACATCAGAACCTTAGCGATCAGAAGCTATTAAGACAATGAGGGTGGTTACCCCATTCTCAATACCTTGCTCTTTACGCTAAAGTTTAGCTTTTCGTACCTATTCCTTAGGAACGACTCTTGACACACTAGGGCCGTTTAAATAGAACGATAAAAAGCTTTTTTCGAAAAAAATACTTAAAAACTTTGGCATGAAGAGTGAAACACTGAGGAGGGAGTAACCCCCTCAAACTTTTCAGTGATGAGGAGGGGGAGGCTATTGAATAACTTTTGTGGCTATTTTGGCTTAAAACTGCTTGTCAGTGATGGTTGTATGAGGGGGTGAAATTAGGTTGAGTGCCCACAACAGGTGTTGTCATAAATCAGGTCCTTTTGCCGTTTTTTTTTTCGGTCTTTCGTCTTACTTTCAGATGTTAAGCAGAATTGACTTTTTTGTCCTAAGGAACCCAGTCTTGGAGGGGAATTCCACAAGGGGAAAAACTTGTCAGTGTGGTCTTTTCTTTTTTTAAATCCGTGGCTTGTCTATTTTTTAAATTCCAAGCTAGCTTTTTAATCTTGGTATTTTAATCGTAAATTCAATTCTCGTCGCCGGTAATAAAAAAAAACCTGTAAGATGTTCTGAAGTCTTCAACAAATCTTCAAAATAATGTTAAACTTTGCTTTTTGATCAACAAGCAATGTTTTTGGGGAAATAATTTTTTAACAAAGCTTTGTCATCCCCAACTTGAAGGTGAGACAGGGATACACTGTTTCCTAGTTGAATCTATTAATCTCAGGGCCATCTTTGTCCGTGAGGTGACGATTTGTGTTGATAGGTTTTTTTAAGACGATGAGGCCAAAAGTAACGAACATATTCCGAACGTTTCACGAAAGGCGAAAACTATGTCGAGGCTGTAATTCTCATAAAGTTGTTATCACTCCCTTGATAAAGAACTTAAAAATTTTATTCTCAAAACCGCTCATATAGTGTAAAAAACCTCTTCAAACAAAACTATCTTTACTTGTTAATAACGCTACTTAGAAGACCAAGGATGAGGAATGGAACACGAAATAACACATTCCTTAGTACTATTGTACTAATTTCCACCTTGGCTGCAATAATTACGAGTGCGACATACACCATTTTTGCAACTTTTCAAGAAAGCTGAAAAACGAAGAAAAGTTTGTCGGCTGTGGTCACTCTGAAGGATGAGGCTAATAGAGATAAAAGGAACATATTCTAAACCAATTTTTTATGCTCTTTTAATTGTGCTCCATTATGCTTCATAGCGCTTGTCTCCTTTTTCCTTGACAAAAAAGGCAGACAAATTCCAGGTCCCCATGTTCCAGCTCCATAAGATAATCATCTTCTATGATTTTGAAGTGTAACAAGACAAGATAAAAAAAGAGACGGCACAAAGGCTTGTGTCTCTGCTTACCTTCATAAAGGTACAAGATATGGCAGTTTTAGCTATACCATTCAATTCTTCGTACTACAAAAATTGCAAAAGTCACAATTTTGATCATCATAGCCGACTATATCGACAAACTTTTTGGCATAGGTCCAGATTAGGGGCTATTGAGAAGGAAACATATTAAGAAGACGATTTGTACTTTATAATGGAAGAAAAATTGTAGTTAACATATTTTGACTGCAACTCCCCTATAGTGTACCCTCACCACTCCCTAATATCCAATTAAAGCCCAAATATAATTTAGACTATATATTTTCACATTAGGGGTTGGGAGTAAATACAAGAGCGAAGAGTGATGGAATGTAATGGAAGTGTATAATTTGGTATATATATTTCCGCATTAGGGGTTGGGGGTAAATTTTACTGGAGCTGTAGTCATAATATGTTAACTGCTAATATTTTGAACGAGTTTCCTTCTCAATAGCTTCTGTTCAAGACCTATACCAAGTTTTCCCCTCTGACTACTTTTCACGGACTAAACCACTTTTTAATTTAATATATACTTGATAAATCATTTATTGACTGCTCTGAATTATATTTAGTGTTTGCCGATACTTTATAGGATACCCAAAATATCCATGCTTAACATCAATGTATTCATGGGTGGGCATTCTTGAAAAGTGTCGATACTTTCTATAAAGAAATAAGTAACGATATTATAAGTATCGATGCTTTCTATACAGAAATATTACGTATTGTCTAAGGTTTTCTTGCAAGAAGAGTCTCGGGATCTTCCCATATAAATATTTCCGTTTTTTTTTCGGGGGTGGGATGCTCCCACTGCAATTAGTAGGGTCTAAATAGCTCAAAGCTCAATATATAAAAGAAACTTCAAAGAAATGTGCATTGGATTTTACTTGAAGTCTATATAAACACTGTTTGAAATGCTAATATTACTGATATATTACACTTATATATAGTACATATAGTATGTATTATACTTATATCTAATAGGCTACATGTATCGTATCGTTTACTAATATTAACATAAGACCAATTTTAGTCAAGTTTAGTTTTACAATCAGAATAATCAATTAATAAAAATAAAATCGATAAAAAATCAAGAAGAAAAACAATAATCAAAAAATAATCAATAAAAATGATCAATCAAAAATCAATCAAAAATAAGTCTGTATTCTTACATATTCATATTTTATATTCATTATTATATTATTATATATTCATTATTATATATTCAGTCTATATTCATAAGTCTTGAAGTCTGTATAAACACTGTTCCAAATGCTTATATTACTTATATATTATACTTATACACAATACATATATAATATATTATACTTATATCTAAAACATATATCGTACTGTTTACTTATATTAACACAAGACAAGTTTTAGTCAAGTTTGGTTTTACAATCAAAGAAAATCTTAATTTAATTAGCTTAATTAATTAAACTTAATCTAATTAACTTAATTAATTATTCTTAATCTAAGAAAAGCTGCTTGCAAATTTCATTCAGTTTTGACAAAGCCTAGTGCTGTGAGTCACTTCTTTCAACATTGAAATTCAGGCACTTAAAGCACCGTTGACAACCCATAATTGATCACTTTACACAATTAATCGGTACAGCGCTAACGAACTATGAACCCAATTTAAAAAAAAGCAAGCTCTCATCTGGTGGTAATATTTGTAAAAGTGTATTTCTTTGTCGCGAGGTAGGGGAGATGCACTCGAACTTGGACAGAAACTCTCTGAATCGAATCACTGACATGATTATTTGAAATAAGATAGTGGTACTATCTGAAACGAGTGCCCAAAACAAATTTCAAGTACGAAAGATATATAGCAAAGTAAACCTACATTTATTTTCGGTTTCTTCATTTGGAAAAAAATATATCTGCTCCCATGGATAGTTCAAAAACTTGCTTTTTGCGCTCTTACCATATTATGAAAATTGTAGATAAGCCCTTTGATTTTGAGCAGGATGAAATCCTTTTATCAATTATTTTAACATAAAGTATGCATATTAAACATTAACCAAGGTATAGTCCAGGAGCGTAATTTCCCACGGGACAGGGGAGGCAACTGCTGCTACCAGACTTCGATTTGCCCCCCCCCAGACCCCAGTTCATCCTAGCTGAAATTTAGTTACTTTCAAAATCTTTTCATAAGCCTGCATGATTTAAGCATCGACAGAAACGAGTCAGTTTAGTACTTATTCACCTTTACAGTACTTCTATAGTACTAAATAGCATCTTTGTAGTACCAAATGACTTATTTTTTGGTTTTTACTGTCATTTTCACGTGATTCGGGGAAATTGGCTCCCACTTCCCCCCCCCCAGGATTTTGACGAAACTAAATAACTGGGACTGTGGTTTCATAAAAGTTTGGCAGCCTGAGATTAATGGAGAAATATAGAATTTTCTAATTCTGGAAATTAATTTAATAAATGAAAGCAACCGACAGTTTCTTATCTTACGAAAATCTTTGACGAAATATTTACTACTTTAAAGGTCTTTCCTTTGGAAAATAAGCCCTATTTATTTGATTGACATTTCAGCCCTATGTGGTATTTCCATTATGTATGGATTAAGAAGCGTCCTCGCACAGGGTTGGATTTAAGAAGGTGAGTTCAAAAACATGAACTTGTGAGTTCTACAACATTCGATTCATTGTATTATTTTTAGCGTGATCTCAACATTACTTGAAGGATATTTTAGACTATATTATTGATAAGACTAAAACAAACTGACTTGGTAGAGCCAAGGGGTGAACACAGCAAAAATTTCAGAGGGGATAAATATTTTGACTGAGGGATGGTATTAGTTGAAAAGGAAAAAATAAAGTTTTTAGAATTTAATGTACATTCTTTATTGAGACAACACTGTAATTATAGAATAAAATCAGGCTGGCTTTTTGTTTGTTAGGGGCTATTTACTCCAAAACTTCTCTTGCATTCACTGAATCATCCCTGTGTATGGTTAATAAAACTAATCCATTAAGCCGTTCTTGACCTGAGGCACTCATGGTATAAGATTTCACCCTTCTCGGGGTAGAAAAAGAAGGCTCGCACGAAGCCGTAGTGACGGGAATTGTTGCACCAATCCTCATAAATTAATGTAGAGTGGGAAAAATGTTCTTACCACATCCTTTTAAGCAGGTTATGAAATATTTTGGTGCCGAGTCTCCCGATAGTATCCACATTCTTCTCTACAGATCTAACTTAGCTTGCAAGCTTCCCCTATAGCTGTCAGCATCAAGATACCAAAAATTAGTCAGAGCATCCGATATATCCTTTATTTTTTCTTCGTCGAGGGGAATTCAATGCTGAGGAAGTAGGCATTGCTGTTACTGCAGCAATTTTCTGCTTATGCAGCTGCATAGGAATCGCTTATGCAGCTGCTGAGATAAATACAAAAGTCGGTATTACGTATCAGGATCGTCTGACCCTGTTGCGTACTTATTCCCATACGTTTGTTATGGATCTCATCTGGCCGCTCTAATCACAATCTGAATATCACATATCAGAATCTGGTGTCACAATCTGAAGCAGCTAATCAACTTTATCAAGTTGAGAAATGAACATCGAAATTCGCAATTAAAAATTTCTAGGTCTTAGGAATCTTGGCCTGCCTGGAACAAAGTAGGTTTATAGTCATAAAAAAGCTTACTACAATTAATTTTTCTAGCTCTCGTATACCTCATATGCATGGATTCTTATCAAACAGTTCGTGGTAACGAACTGTAGTAAGGAGCGACCCGGCTCAATAGTAAACGAAACTCTAAAAAACGGAATTTTGATGCTAAAAGATACATCAAAAGAATTGAATTTTTATGCTGATTCTAGATATATAGGTTTCATCAAATTTAATCTTTGTCATCAAAAGTTACGAGCCTCAAAAAGTTACGTATACCTCAGATGCATGGACTCGTATATCTGAATAGACAGACGGAGAATCGAGCTCAAATAGCAAAGCCTGGACCAGAATGCAAAAGCAGCAAGATAACAAAAAACACACAGCAAAGAAAAAAATAACCACAAAACTGAAAATATTCTTTAAAAGCTTTAAAAGCAGTAAATGAGAGCTCATTTTGTCAGCCAAATCTCTATGAACATCATAAATGAGAGCTGAGAAGTCATGTGGTGAGAGGTCACTTTTTAAGGCACTTTTTTCAATAAAAGGAATTTTGAGAATACACACAATCTACAATAGATAGTGTTTCCGATACGCTAAGTCTGAAATTACTTTAAGTTGTAAAAGCAAATCGAAATCTCTTATTAAGTTTCTGCTTGTCCCATTATTTTAATACGAAAAGGTGTTAGACTAATGACTGCGGGTACAAATTTCTTTTCGGAAGCTAACGAAAAATTCAAAAACAGCTAGTGCTAATCCCTTAGCAATTCTAAAAGTGTTTTAACTTTGACAAGCAAACTATATTTGTCCGCCAAGTGCATGGGTGATAAGAGATTTTATGTCTCTCCCAGTCTTTCTTTCATACGAAGAAAGTGAAATGTAATAATTTCCGGGCTTCATTTTTATCAAATCCTATAAGGAATTTTCTGAAATTTGTAAAATGTGTTCCTGTGAAATGATGTGCGCAATCCCTTTGCAATTCAAAAGTATTTCAAGTTGTGTAAACAAATATAATTCTATTGCCAAGTAGAATTAGTCACATTTTCTTGGCATTGAAACAGAGGCAATGATGGTATGCATAAACAGAGTTTAAAATCTACGTAAGCGGTACTAAAAATACTAATGAGGAAAAACCAATCACCAAAGGGCACTCATCGCCAAAATTGGACACCACCAAAGAGGATAGAGAAAAGTTGAAATGATCTCCCAAATTCTGAATAGCTATCAAATGAAAGCTATATCTTTTTCAGTTATTACATAAAAAAAACAAGTTTTTTTAACTGAAAGTAAGAAGCGGCATTAAAACTTAAAACGAACAGAAATTATTCCATGCATGAAAGGCGCTGTCCCCTCCTCAACGCCCAACTCTTTGCGCTAAAGTTTGACTCTTTCTCACAACTCTACTTTATAAAACAATAAAAAAGCTTTAGCGTTGAGAGCTGCGCGTTGAGGAGGGGACAGCCCATTTCATATACAGAATAGTTTCTGTTCATTTTAAGTTTTAATGTCGCTCCTTACTTTCAGTTAAAAAACTTGTTTTTTTATTTAATTTCCAAACTTTTTTGAATTAATGAAGGTTTTGAATTTGGCTCTCTGAATATGAATAATTAAAACCAAATTTTGCATATTAATTTTTTTAATTAAGTTTTTTTAAGTTTTTTTCTAACTGAATTAACATATTAAGTTTTTTCTAACTGAAAGTAAGCAGCGACATTAAAACTTCAAATGAACCGAAATTATTCCGTATATGAAAGGGGCTTTCCCCTCCTCAACGCCCCGCTCTTTATGCTAAAGTTTTTTATTGTTTCAAAAAGTAGATCTGTGAGAAAGAGTCAAACTTTAGCGTAAAGAGCGGGGCGTTGAGAAGGGGACAGCCCCTTTCATATACGGAATAATTTATGCTAGTCATACTGTGACTCCTTTCTTTCAGTTGAAAAAACTAGTTTTTTTATTTAATTTCTGAATGTGTTTGAATTAATGCAGGTTTTGCTTTTGGCTCACCGTACATGAATAATTAAAAAAATATTTGCATATTAATTTTACTTTTTTTTTTAGCTAAATAGGTTTCTTAAAGTTTTGATCGGACGATTTTGAGAAAAAGGATGGGGGAGGGAGCCTAGTTGCCCTCCATTTTCTTGGTTACTTATTTACAAACATTTTTATTTGTAATAGATATAAGTAACTTAAAAATTACCTTACGTAACGAGCTTCTAAAATCGTATATTTTTATTATGTATTTGAGTAGGTTTTCCCACTCGTCAATACCTCGCACTAAAGTTCGAATATTGTTCCAACTATTTAAGAATGACCCCAGAATCACAAAGACCGTTTAATTAGAATAAACAGGTTTTTTGAAATTGCTTAAAATACTTTTAGCGTAAAGAGTGAGGTATCGAAGAGGGGATGAACCCCCTGACATAGATAATAATTTCTGTTCCTTATAAGTTTTAGTGTTGCTCCTTACTTTCAGTAAAAAAAACTAGTTTTTTTATATTTAATTTCTCATTGTTTTTAAATTGCGCTGGAAAATCCAGTGCTACCTTCATGGAAATTCTCTTCCCTCATGATAAATTCCTCTATTGAAAGATACTCTCACGTAACCCCTTCCCCCCGACCCCCCTACCACCAGAAAAAAATCCCCCTGAAAACGTCAGCATGCTTCCCAATAACCAATACTGTATGTAAACACTGGAGAAAGTTCATAACTTTCCACCCTTCCACCGGGGACTGTGAGGGTTTATTTTGTCCTCAAAGGTATAGTTACTGAATGTTTTGACTATGCTGAACAAATCAGCTATATCAAAATTTCGATCCGGGGACTTTGGGAAAAAATAAGCGGGGGAGGTGGCCTTGTTGCCGTCCAATTTTTTTGGTGACTTAAAAAGGGCACAAGAACTTTTAATTTTCGTTTGAACAAGCCCTCTCGCAAAATTCTAGGACCACTGGGTCGATGGAAAAAATAAATAAACACGCCTCCGTGATCTTTCTTGTGGCAAAAATTACAAAATTCCACGTTTTCGCATATAGAAGCTTGAAACCTCTACAGTAGGGTTCTCTGATACGCTGAATCCGATGGCGCAATTAAGATTTTAAGATCATAAAGTTTCTATGCTATTTAGGGGGTGTTTGCCCCTGTTTTGGAAAATATGGCGTATTTTCTCAGGCTCGTAACTTTTGATGAGTAGGATTAAACTTGATGAAAATTATATATTTAAAGGCAGCATAAATATCCAATTCTTTTGATGTATCTCTTAGTATAAAAATACCGTTTTTTAGAATTTTGGTCACTAATGAGAGGGGTCGCTCCTTACTTACAGTTAATTTCCTCGAACTGTTTGATAAATCTAAAAAGGCTGAAAATGTTTTTTTTCGTAGGTGTCTTTTCTGGCTGAGGAAAAAGAAGGAAAGGGCTGGTTTGTTAAGAAATAACATGTATCAGTGGAGAAATAATTTGAAAACAAGTATATGATTCTTATTAGGCCAAAAAGAAGGAGGTAAACCGAGGAAAAATCTTTGGAGAGGGTCAAGGGGACCGACATTTGGGCCCAAAGATAGAGATGACGCATAAACGCCGATCCTCCTCTCTAGCAAGAATATTTTTGTTTAGTGCAGAGTGGATAGGGAAGGAGAGGGTTAAACTTCTTAAGTATTTTCTGTGATATTGACTTATCTCACATATTAACCAATCGCCTATCTAACAGGGTTAGATATTGTGTTGAGATTTATCCCTTTCCTCCTTGAAATGTGAAATGTTTCATACTAAACATTTCGTCAACTAAGTAAATGCGAAAAAGACAAAAATAAAATTCTATTCTTGACCCCCCCCCCCCGAATTTCTTGAGAAGACCCAAATCTCAAATTATTATTTCGAATTTTAATTCTGAGTACAGCCTAGAAAAAAAAGAAGAAAAACTGAATTTTGCTTTTCTTATCCTTGGTTCTCACCAAAAAAGATTACATTAATAGGCAATTTTCCCCATTCATGTCAATAAGTAATTTTTGTTGATGTTATGTTCAAACAAAATTTTCAATTTGCCTAGCACTTACTGGCAAAATATTCAAAGTTAAAGAGTGTGGTTGAAATGATCAACCGGAACAAATTTTTGAAAAGTTTTTTTTTGTAAATAATATTGTAGGAAGTCATAATTAGGTTCTCAATCAAACTAAATTTTATAATAGATGCGTCTTCCAATGCTGTTGCAGTTGAGTTTGACAAGTTACTGAGAATTCATTGGCTACTCGAATATAAGGTGGAAATTTTTAATCCTGATAAATTTATTGGCAAAGCAACTAAAATTGACAAAATTGGCAATTAAACTGCAGCAACAAGCAAATTTTCCGTCTGTGTAAACCTCTGTGTCATTCACATCGGGTCATTCACTTAACCCAATTTTGTACTTGACACAAAAGTAGAAAAAGAAAACTTCTATCACTGCTTACAACTCACTGCAGCATCATACTGTCTAAGGCCAACAAAACTACTCACGCTTCTCTTCCATCCCAATAAGATAAATCAGATCAACAAGCTCCAATGCCCATGAATATTTCCTTACAACCTCCTCCCACCCTATTTGAGGACGAACTGCTTTCCGTTTGGTCCTAGATAGCTTGCCGCAAGGATGATCTTTGCCAATCTGTCATCCTACGTCCGTAGAACCTATCTAAGCTATTTTAACCTTCCCCTTATTATGGCAAGGAAGTGATATTGAACCAGTTTTTTGTACAGCCCTCAATTTTGGAGCCTCATTTTACTTAATGTGACACGTTCTACGTAATAAAGTATAAAGAGCAAATGTTCGTTATGGTGACACATTCTATTGTGCTTTTCTTCTTTTAGTCTGAACTGTCGGCCTGAACTCCATCTGATCGACTTGAAACTCCATCGACCTAAACACCAGGAGTGTAATTTACTATGAGGTGGGGTGGGGGGGGGGAGAACCTGCACCTCCCAGACCTCAGTCTCCCCCATACCCCAGTTCGCCCCCCATCTAAAATTTAGTTCTAAGGCCTGAAATTTAGTTCTAAGGGCTAAGGCCTAACATCCTTAAAAATTTTCTCGCTCCCTATCAGTTAAACAATCTGCTGCACCGCAAAACATTGAAAAAACTTTCGTTTAAAATACACACAACTAGCATCATGCCAACCTTTTACCATGCATTCTGTTTCTTCACACCCAAAACGTAAACACAAGCTGCTGACGGGGATTGAGTTCGGTTTACATTTGAGCTTATGGCATAACAGGGGCAAAGAAATATTTCTAGAAACAATCGTTTGAGGTTTCTCGGCAGATGGGCAGAAAACATCTCGAAACAATCTTCCCTAGTTCCTCTAGAGGCACTAAGAAGTGAACATGGAATGCGACACATTAGATATAAAGGCTATTTTAAGCATCGCTAGTGAACGTGATGTTTTCACATGTGCGCGTGGAACTATTTGTTTGGAAGGAAACCCTCAAATTATTTCTAAAGGTGAAAATATTGTCTTTATTCAATTAGATATTCAGAAAGATCAGATCGTGTTATCTACTATTCGCGATTATTACATGTTAAACTGTTTCTAACGCACCTACAAAATTAAAAAACCAAAGATTAAAAAAAAAATATGTTAAATATTATTTGATCTGAGTCGGAAGGCAACAACCTCCCCTGGTAAAAAAAAATTATGAAAATGCATTTAAAAATCATTTGGGGGTAGATCCGTCAACCTTTCACTCTCCATATTTTCTTGACATGGCAATCCTCTTGAAAACTTGTTTGTTAGCCAATAACTTTTACTGTGACGCATAAACCGTTTTCAAGGAGTGCATGGAATGGTTATTTACTAAAACTAAAAATGTGTACTATGCGCAAAACTCGTAATGTATGGAATGGTTGTGATTCTTTTTCTCAGAATACAACGTTATAACAATATTTATCAAAATGCAACGTTATAATCAACCTTCGAATGAGATTGAAGGCACCCAGAGATATGCAGTCGTTTTAATTCTCTAATTGCATGACCAATGCTTTATGAAACTCTTCTTCCTTGCGAATGTTTTTTAAAGAGTATTGGCTTCGTCGTACCTTCAGTCAGAAACACTTTATTTCTTTAATCGTTTTAAATAAAAAAAAATATAAGTGTTTTCAACTGAAAGTAAGGATCAAGATTAAAACTTAAAACGAACAGGAATTATTACATATATGAGTGAGGTTGCTCCTCCTCCAAATCCCGCTCTTTACGCTAAAGTTTTTTAGCACTTGAAAAACTTTTTATTGAGTAAAGAGTGAGGTATTAGGAGGAGGTGAACCCCTCATATACGTAATAATTTCTTTTCGTTTTAAGTTTTAATCTTGCTTAAGTTTTAATAATTAAATAATTAATAAAGTTTTAATAAACCAAAAAGCAACTAATGTCCTCTTGTAATAAATTATTTACTGTTGCCAAAAGGTCGGAGACTAACTCTACTGGACCAAACTCTGCCAGTTCTAGAATTAAAAAATCAAATAAATAAGGACTTTTTAAAGACAAAAAGAAGTGCAGTAATGTTTATTAATAATTAATTTCTATTAATTAAGTACAGTAATGTGCAGTAATGGTTAATGTTTGACTAACAGCCATTTTGAGCAAAAGTGGATTAACAAAATTATAAAATAAGTATTACTGTTAATATCACTGTCTGGGTGCACTTACCAAAACTAGTTTGATCTTCAGGCAACAAGGGCTCATTGCCTCAAACTGAAAAAAAATCTATTTACACTTGAGGAAACAACTTATTCTTACTTTTCCCATTCTAATCACGTATTGGGTAGTTCATTTAAAACATATCCCATATAAAGAAAAGCAATAATAATAATATTAATAATAAACAGCCTTTTCCCCCGGCTAAATCACAAAAGATGCTAGGCACTAACATATTGATTTCATAATGTGGCGGTTGGAAACTATCAGAAGATTTTGACCATTCTTGGAAAGGATATGATAAAAAATTTTAGGCATAAAGTGTTAATTTATGCCACTTTTTGTTAGCTCTAAGCCAATTTTGCATATGCTAGGCTCATCTCTATTACATTTTTAGATAATTTCTCGCAGCTGAGACCCATTTTAGGATAATTTTTCAGATTAATTCACTAGCTAAAAGTTGAATGTTCCACTACCTACAGTTTTTAATGCTGATTTGAAATTCTGAATGCTACAATCCCAAATTCACCCCACAATTCCCCTCCTTTAAGGAAGACAGATATTGTCTTATATTATGCACAAAACTTTTCAATTTTTTTTAGGTTGGATTAATATATTTGGAATCAGCATTAAGAATTGTCATGTAACTATCTTCTTTTATCTAGCTAATTAATCAAAACAGAAAATCCGTATTTGGATAAACATCATTGATTTTGACAGTTCTAAGATATCAGAATATCCAGCTCTAAATGGGTACCTGGAGAAATCTGGGGAAGGTAAACAGGAAGGGTGTGCGAAAGCACAGGATGGCTGGCCCCCAACCCCCATTGCACTTCCTGCCTGAAGGGCCAAGAAACGGAGATCAGCACCGCAGGTAGGGACAGTAAAGTCTAATGCCGTATCCTTTACCTTTACCTTTTAAGCTGAGAAATAGTTTATCATTTCGCCCACTTAATTTCAAATTTTTCAAACAAGCTTAGCCTAATACCCAGTAAAAGTGAGAAAAGCTAGCTTGAAAAGTATTTGAAGCAATAATTTATCCCGTGATGTTATCGGGCTACAAGAAAAATTCCTGAGAGCCAAGTTTCCGGGTCAGCACATTCTGGAATAGATTTGAAAATTTCTTTCTCGTAATTACGGGCCAACTCCGTGGGTTTAATTTATTTGACTTTTAGAAAAGCTTGGGAAAGATTTAATGTTAAAATACCTTTCAAATAAATCGTTTTGTAATTTTTTCTAATATTATGTTATTTTATGTAAACACCAGTCTCCTTAATCTTTATATAATATGTAAACTTTCTTGAATTGTAAGTTTCCAACAAACGAAACCCTCTTGTAGTTGTTCCTTTGGACATTTTCTAAAGAGTTACTTGATTTTGGACTTTGTTCCTTTGGACATTTTCTAAAGAGTTCCGTAGAAGCGCATCACATTTGGCACAGTCTCAAAAACGCTTGGTGAATTCCCCAAAATGCTTGGCCCAATTCCGTCATGCTTGATGCCCGACACTTGGTGTATATTATTTTTTAGAGAGATTGATCTCTTAGTTTTTAGATACCTATGAGTTTCTTGGGTACTAAGATTAGTCAGCTGCTACCCCATTAGATCCAAATGAGCTTAACCAGGATACCGAAGAACCTGATTTAATTCTACCTTATAGTATTAAAAGTTTCCCTGGTATAGTATCAGCTTCTTCTCTCTTATATGTGCTTTCTTTGGAGGCCAAGCAGGCTGGACAGAGGCAGAGGGAATGTTCGATTTTAAAAAATCTGTTGATTTTCGGAAAATAAACTCTCTTCTGCGACTACATACGTTTTGCAGAAAAGCGCAAAAAAAATACAAATAAATGCTATTTTCTATCTTGCAGTGGTCTTTACATCAGAAAAATTACTGTACACTTGGTGTTTACTTTGGAGTGCCACGTTGCTGTCCTGGTCTTCCTTGCTTGGCACTGTTCTCCCACGCTTGAAAAAGTCCTTAAATCAATTTGCACATTCCACAAAAAATTTCACCCAGTTCTGCCATGCTTGGCACGTACCACCAGATGTATATGATTTCTGAAAGAAAGCAAACCCATGGTTTTTAGATAACTTTATATTTCTTGGGTTCTAAAACCAACAAGCCCCTGCCCGACTAGATTTAAATGAGCCCAACCTTAAAAACCAAAGAGCCAACTGTAGTTTTGCCATATAGTAATGAAAAGTTTCTCTAGCATAGTCTCAAACTCTTTTGAACTCATAATTTTACTTTTCTTGGAGACCTTGTGGGCTGAATAAAAGTAAAGAGAAAGCTACATTTAAAGCGAAAGCTTACCAGTTTATAGAAAATTAAATGTTGCGCA